>NC_066579.1:5295000-5597600 GCF_024323335.1 Lathyrus oleraceus | reverse complement strand
AAATATCTCATCTGGCCTGAGAATCAGAGCAAAACGTAGTTCGACTAACTGCAGGGTTATGGATTGGGTTTTGGACGAACGACGTCACTACGTAATCTACCGGATGCTCGACCTTTGGAGACTTACTCGCCTGTAGTAGAAGGAGTTAACGTGTTGCTTTGGGTTTTAGGGTTTGGGATGCTCAAGGGCAAAAAGGCAGTCCTTGATGAAGGAACCGCGCTACCTGCAGGGATACGAACACATACAAAACAAACATGTATAAAGTAAATGTGCCAACAAGGGGCTCAGAAGTAAATAAACAAAAGAAAACAAATGCCTCCTATTGAGGTCTTCCAGCTAAGAAAGCGATAAAATGCGGAAAAGAGGTAAAAGTACCACACGGATGAAGATCCGAAGTAACAGCAATTAAAGGAGTAAGAAACCCAGGGACCTCCCAAGCTAATGCCATCAAAGAAAAGTGAGTCAGTATAGGTAATCGGAATGAATCTCCAGGGGGTATCCCACAAACAAAGTGGGAAAACCACGCAAACCATCTCTGCAAGAGTCTGTGAGCCTTCACAAAAACTCAACAAAAGGGTTAGTGAAACAAGATAGGGTAACCAAGAGTTGCCCCCAAATCAAAATGTAACCACATGAATCATGCTTTTTCAATTCACAAAAAGCTCACAAAAAGCAACCAAGGGTAGGAGGCCTAAACCTCTTGTTAAACATATGCATCAAAAGGGTATCAAATTCACCCATAATACCTCATACATTCAGAAAATTCAAATTGAAAGCATAGAGATGATGGATATAGGGCAAACCTGACTGGAGAGCTTGATTGAAATTGAGTTGCACCCGTGAGGTTTACAAAACAATCTTTAGGGTTTATGTGAGGCAGAGGTGATTCTGTGCAGTTGAGTTCCCTTCAGGGTTTGGAGGCTGCTCTGAACTCCGTTAGGTCTTCTCTCACTATCTTTTTCCTTAGGGTTTTGTTCCAAGGAAACCTCAGAGTATTTTTGCTTCTCCTCCTTTTTCTCAAGTGAAGCCTTGGTATTTATAGACTGAATTTCATGGTTTTGTGGGCTCAAATGAGAGAGACCCAAGTCCAAATTTTTTTATTATATTTTATTTATTTTATTATTATTATTTTTATTTATTTATTTATTTTGTAAAAAATTATTATTTATTTATTTATTTTATTTTATTTTCGTTTTTTTTTTGTTTTTTGTTTTTTTGTTTTTTTGTTTTTTTGTTTTTTTTCGGATCTAATTCTGATTGACATGATGAAATGCAATATGAAATGAATGCATGAATGAGGAGGGCAAATTTTGGGGTGTTACAGCTGCCCCTATTCAATCATCAGCTAAACCGAGTAGGATGAAAGCGAACAGCTTATCAGACAAACGGGGTGAGTTGTGATTGAATACCAAAGATAGACCGAAAATTTGCGCTCCGAGAACACCACAAAAACGCGGAAATACACCGTGCTGTTTATTTTTCTTCCGATCCTCTAGCTTAATCTGGAGTTTCGATCCTCTGGCTGGATATTAATTTTGATCCTCGGGCTGGATACGATTTTGATCTTCTGGCTAGATCTTCTTCGATCTTCTGGCTAGATCTCCTTCGTTTCGATTCTCTGGCTGAATCTATTTCCTTTGATTCTCTGGCTGAATCTACTTCGATCTTCTGGCTAGATCTGAATTGTTTCGATTCTCTGGCTGAATCTATTTCCGGTCTTCGGGCTAGACCTGACTTCGATCTTCTGGCTAGATCTTCTTCGATCTTCTGGCTAGATCTCCTTTGTTTCGATTCTCTGGCTGAATATATTTCGATCTTCTGGCTAGATCTGGATTGTTTTGATGATAAATTCCCATCATTAGGATCCCGCATCTGAGGCATGCGCTGGTTGACCCTCTTTTGAAACCTACACCCAACCTTCATATTAGATATGCAGCTTCGAGAATATTCCACTTTTGGGCTTCGTACATATTCTTCGGGCTAGAACATGTTGCAACGACTCCTCAATTAGACTTGGGCTTGCTGGGGAAATAAAGCTTGTAGGCGACTTCACTGGGGAATCTTCAAATTGAGCCTTGGGCTGGCTTACTGGAACACGATTCTCAGGCTGAATCTTCGAAATGACCCTCAAGCTGGATCACTGGAACACGATTCTCAGGCTGAATCTTCAAAATGACCCTTAGGCTGGATCACTGGAAAACGATTCTCAGGCTGAATCTTCAAAACGACCCTCAGGCTGGATCACTGGAAAACGATTCTCAGGTTGAATCTTCGAAATGACCCTCAGGCTGGATCACTGGAAAACGATTCTCAGGCTGAATCTTCGAAATGACCCTCAGGCTGGATCACTCACGCTTGATCCTCTGGCTGGATCTCATGACCTTGGTTGTAAAGTAATTCTTCAGTCTGCTTGAAAGAACCTGTTTATCTGCTTATGTGTATGCTTGATATGATATGCATGCAAATGCAAATGTTATGCATGGTGTAAAAAGAAATCTGCTTGGGGAAGCAAATTCCGGTAAGGAACAGATCGTTGTATCAATCCTTGAATGCTCTGTGGGGAATGATCCGTCTGCCGGGACCAATGAGCCACCAAAAATAAATTGGCTGCTTGAAAAGTTGACCTTGCGGGGGGAGTATCAACTATGGAAACTTTGTTCGGCGAGGCTCTGTGAGGAGAGTCTGTGGGGAAAACACTTCCTGGGGAAATGTCGTAGGAAACGACCTTTGCTGGGGATATGAACTTGCTAATCGCCCTCAAGCTGGGGATTAACAAATCTGTTAAAAATAATCTGCTGGGGATGAGATGAACACTGGGAACACCACCATCTTGTCCGTTGGGTATGCAACCACTCCGCTGTTGCTAAGAAGATACAGTCTGACACTGTCAACTCCGCTGGGGATATATAGTCTGGATACTGTCAACTCTACTGAGGATAGACAGTCTGGATACTGTCAACTCTGTTGGGGAACATGCTCTGCTGAGGAGAGACTTTGTCAACCGCTTGGGGATGAGGATTCATGACTTGGCATCCGGTTCCTGTGACCTGCAACCAAAAATACACGTATGCCTCGGGGGAATTACTCGGTTTGAATTCACCGTCCGGGATTAAGCACATTCAAAGCAATTTTAAATGTTTTCCTGTGCAAATCATCTGCAAAAGCCACCATTATGTTCATATGCAATATGTTTTATCAAAAATTCGGACATTTTTGCAAACAAACTGATAAATGAAAAATAAAGAGGCTTTTTAACTGAATTATTTGACTCTTAATGGGGATAAAATTTGTGCCAGGAATAGGCGAGGGTATCAGGAAGTTGATCCTTGAAAAGAGGTGATCGCTATAAAAAGAGAACTATCCTAATGACAACGGGGATACGGGGTCCCACTGAGTTTCGACTCTGCTATGACTCGTATGTCCTCAAGACGCTCTGCTCATCTTGCTTTCTGAAGTGGATGATTAGTCAATCTTTAACCTTCGAAGATTGCTGGATTGAATGAAACGGTGATATAACACTGATGAACTCAAATCACAGTCATTCGCTTATTCCCTAACTTTTGCCTGGATCGCCCCCTTTTCGGGTTTTCAATCCATCGGGATACCCATTTTTGCCTGAGCCGCCCTTTTGGGTTTTCGACTCACCGGGTGTACTCTTTTTTATATCCCTAATTTTTGCCCGAACCTCTTTATTCTTTTTTTTTTGGTTCGTCGGGATGCCCTCTTTTTGCCTGGACTATTCTTTTTATCGTCCAGCGGGTCTATTTTATGCGAAGTATTTTTTTAACTGCGTCTGAGTTGACAGGGGACGAGAAGTCTTCGCCATCCATGGTTGTCAGCATCAGAGCTCCGCCAGAGAAAACTCATTTAACCACGTATGGACCCTCGTAGTTCGGTGTCCATTTGCCCCTGTGATCTGTGTTGGGAGGAAGAAATCTTTTGAGTACCAATTCACCGACTTGATACCCCCGAGGGCGCACTTTCTGACCAAATGCTTTCTTCATTCGTCTCTGACCGAGATACGTCAATTCTGGGTACGTAGTTCCAGCATAGCACCATTTCCCATTGGTTTGATTGATGACCAAAGCTGAATCCCCGTATACATCCAGGGTTTTAATCTGTATATTGACGGCTTCCTCAAGTCTTAGGATACAAGCTTCGTATTCGGCTTCATTGTTGGTGCAGGGAAAAGTTATTCTGGCACCAAATGGCATATCAACCTCCTTCCGGTGTGATCAACACTATACCATCTCCGCGACCATTGACGTGGACCGCCCCATCAAACATCATAACCCATTTGGATTCAGGGTCAGGCCCCTCCTTCGGGAGTGGTTCCTCTCAATCTTTCGATTTGAGAAACATGATGTCCTCATCAGGAAAGTCAAACCTCATAGGTTGGTAATCATCAATCGGTTGCTCTGCAAGATAGTCTGACAAGACACTTCCCTTTTTGTGAAGTGTATTGGATGTCATACTCTGTCAGTATCATTTGTCACCTAGTAACCTTTCCGGTAAGTGATGGCTTTTCAAAAGTATACTTGACTGGATCCATTTTTGATATCAATAGAGTCGTGTGAGTCAACATATACTGTCTTAGTCGGCGAGCAGCCCATGCCAAAGCGCGGAAAGTTTTCTCGACAAATGAGTATCTTTGTTCACAGTCGGTAAACTTTTGCTAAGGTAGTATATTGCATGCTCTTTTCGACCTGACTCGTCATGCTGACCGAGCACACAACCCATTGACCTTTCTAACACAGTCAAGTACATGATCAACGGTCTTTCCTCTCGGCCTGTAGACTGGCCCCGATCTTGATCTCTTTCTTGTCGTCTGCGGTACCGATGTTGACGGTCTCAATCACCTCCTGATAAGGTGTAATAGCTCAGTCCTCCTGTTTCAACAATCTGGCTAACCCTTCAAGCAATTCACAATCTTCCTCAGCCCCTTCTTCGGCTTGATAGATAGGATTGTCGAAGTCATACTTGGCCATAGCAGTGTCGTTAGCAGTGAGATCTGAGTGGTCGGCTCTGCATGATGGAGGATCATGCTTTACCTTAGAATGAGATTTTTTTTTTTGAAAAAAAGGAAAAACGAAAAAAGAAACATTGCCATTTTTTTTTGTAAAAAGTAAAAAACACTGAAAGAAAGAGAACACAAAATTGTTTGCAAAAGTCGTCCTTTATTGATGATAAAAATAATTGCGAAACGTAACTAAATGGATGGCCCTAGAAATGAGTCGTTACACCTTGGGCAAAGTGTAAGACTTTATTATGCATGTAATAAAGGAAAACAATAAAAATCACTCTTTCAGCAGAGTAATCCGGACGGTTTTTTCAGACGACCAATTGTCGAGATTTTCTCCCGGGACACACGGGCGAATCCAGCTATCTAAGTCACAATCGCTGTCAGCCTTGTCTTCATCTGCAGCATTGACGATGTGGGGGGAAACCAAACCCCCGCTGGAGAGAGTACCGGTTTCATTCTTCTGAGATCCCGGAGCATACCCCAATCCAAACTTGTCTTCTTTGATGACTGGATCCACAAATTTGCCCCAGCCTTGGGCATTACCAACTTTAACCACTTCGACAGCTTGCTTGTATGAAGAGATAGAAGTCCCGACCTTCTCAAACTCAGGTGAAAAGACAGCTTCGGGCGCGACCTCATTGATGTTTGTAGTTTCGAAGCCCTGACACAGCATCTCATGCATCTCGCCATCCATCTCTACATACTTAAATGTAGACAGGTGGCTAACAAAAATATCCTCTTCACCACATACAGTGACGATCTGACCTTCTAGTTCATATTTGAGCTTTTGGTGGAGGGTAGAAGTAACAGCACCGGCAGCATGAATCCAAGGCCGACCTAGCAGACAGCTGTAGGCAGGCTGGATATCCATCACATAAAAGGTGCTCTTGAACACCTGCGGTCCAATCTTAACTGGAAACTCAACTTCGCCAAAAACAGCTCTCTTAGAGCCATCAAAAGCCCTCATAACTAAGTTACTTGGCCTCAGGATGATGCCATCGCAATCCAACTTCATTAAGGCTTTCTTTGGAAGAACATTCAGAGAAGAGCCTGTATCAACCAAACAATGGGAAAGCACTACCCCTTTGCACTCCATTGTGATATGCAAGGCTTTGTTGTGATTCCTGCCCTCAGGTGTCAGGTCATTATCGGTGAAACCTAGCCCCCGGCTAGCGTTTACATTGGAAACTACCGACTCCAGCTGGTTAACAGTTATCTCCGGTGGAACATAGGCCATATTCAGTACTTTCAACAAGGCTACTCTGTGCGCCTCAGAGCACAGCAATAAGTGAGAGAATGGAAATCTTTGAGGGTGTCTGATTTAGCTGGTCGACTACCTTGTAGTCACTTTTCTTGATAATCCTCATAAACTCATCCACTTCCTTCTCGAATGCGGTCTTAGGAGGATCTTCCTCAGTAGTAACCTCTTCGGTGGATACCTATTTCCCTTTAGCCTTGGCAGCTGCCTCGGCTTCAGTATTCGCACGTAATGTTGATGGTGCAAATAGGCGTCCACTGCGAGTGAAGCCACCAACCCCTCCAACATTGTCTACAGCGGAGCTACCAATGTCAATGTCTTCTTCGTTAACTTTCTGCCCCTGGCAGTAGATATCAGCCCCATAGTGCCACGGGATAGCACTGTCTTTCTCATACGGAACAGGTCCTGGTACCGTGATGGTGATTGGACCAACCAAAGTCGGTTGAGGGCTGTCAGAGTAAATTGCGACTGGTGCTGAACTTTCGATGTTCACCGCTGCTGGTTCTATACTTTCTGGGAAATATATTGTTGTCGGAGCGAGTCTCTCGGGAACATATATTTCTTCAGGAGTGAAATAAAACGTTACCGTCGATACATCATTCTTCACCGGACGGGCCTGATCGAACTGAAGACAACCTTCATCTATCAGCTGCTGAATACCCCTTCTCAAACTGTCACATCCGTTTTCGGCAGCTTGACAATTTCTGCATTCTTCCCCACAGCCCGGGAAAATCTGTCCTTTCAGAAGTCGGTCTTTAACCACCGATAGCGAAGTCTTCACCTTAGTCATATCAGAAACCAAATTCAAAGTTTCCCCACTATCAACAGCATTAATCCTCTGCCCGCCGTGAGCCGACATCGGGTTCTGGATAACATTAGGCACCAGAGCAAAATTGATAGCCTGGGCATCTCTCAAATCTTGTACCTTTAACTGGAGAGCCTTGCAATTATCTGTAGTATGGCCAGGTGTGTTGGAGTGAAAAGCGCATCTGGCGTTGACATCATAACCTCTAGGCAAATTATTGGGATCGATTGGTGGGGCCAGAGTTCTCAATGTAACTAGATTCATGTCAATCAGCTTGGGAAGTAATACTAAATAAGGCATTGGGATTGGCTCGATGATCCGGTCCGTCTGCCTTGGACGTTGTTGATAGTGTCTCTGCTGACCCGGATTACCTCCTTGTTGTTGATTGTTGTACCTGGGTTGTTGTTGCGGATGATATTGCGGTTGAGGAACAGGTGTTGGAATAGTGACTGCGGCCACTTGATCTTGATAATAATTAGGGCGTCCTTTACTCCTGCCTCTGCCGGCATACACAACGCTTGCCTCGCCTTCTTTTCTTCGCTGACCGTTACCAGCAAACGGTCTCTTGGGACCTGATGGGTTGGAAACACTATTGTCTTGAATTCGGCCCATCTTCAACAGACTCTCGATTCTTTCTCCAGCAATTACTATCTCTGCAAAGCTGATTGACGGGCAAGCAGCCAATCTCTCAATATAATTGCCTTGAAGAGTGTTCATGAACATGTCCGCCATCTCCCTTTCAGACATAGGGGGTTGGACGGACGCAGCAATCTGTCTCCAACGCTGAGCATACTCTCTAAAGGTTTCCTTGGAGGTCTGAGACATACCTTGCAACAAGGTCCGATTTGGAGCCATGTCCAAGTTGTATTGATATTGCTTGACAAAAGCCTCTGCCAAGTCTTTCCAGCTCTTGATGGTAGTACGAGACAAATGAGAATACCATTCACGAGAAGCTCCAGTTAGACTGTCTTCAAAATAGTACATCCACAGCTTTTCATCTTCCGTGTGAGCTCCCAACCTTCCCAAATAAGATTGGAGATGAGTGTGTGGGCAAGAAGCCCCGTTGTATTTCTCAAAAGTAGAGGGTTTGAACTTGTGAGGAATCCTTACTCCCTGAACCAGACCAAGATTTGTGACATCAAAGCCTAAGGAATTTTGAGACTCCAAAGATTTGAGCTTCTCAGCAAGCTCATCCATACGGCGAGTGGTCTCGAGCGCCTCGTCGTGCAAAGAAAATTGATCATACTGATAATCTTCAGTAACGGGGTGCCCGTTAATCCGAATTCCTTGATTCACATTGTACCTTCCGCCAATACCATTTCCAACATTCCCTGTGTTGCCAACATTACCCGGGTTTCCATCAGCATTTGCGTTACCAGTGTTCACAGGGTTATCAGCGTTCCCAGGGTTACCAGGGTTTCCCTCAGCATTTGGTATCTCCACCTCCGGATCGGGTCTCGGTTGCTCAACCAATTCCCTCAGCTTTTCCTGGCCTTCTGCCATACCAGTCATCAATGTCATGAACTGATCCATCCTCTCACGCATATCAGCCAGCTCTTTCTGTACTTGGTCCATCGCTAGTCGTGGACGGTTTTCCTTTGTCGGGTATCTGTGAACTCGCTTGGGACCAATAACTGCCTGTTACAGGGAACAAACATTAGACACTACGGTGACACCTGCAAAACAGACAAGGGTTAATATGCATGGTATGCGATGCACTGCTTGTCCAGTTTTAAGGCACCCCCGTTTTGAAAGGGAATACCCTGCAAATGAATAAGCATGAGATGTTAGATGCAAATATGCAGATGATGTTATGCAATGCAAAGGCATGTCAATCAGAATTGATGCATCCGCTTGAACATCTGTCAGGTTGCACTTCCTGGAGAGAAATTCACTGAGGAATATAATACAAGACCAAAACTCTGCTCCAGAAAACCGGGTTGGTTGGAGGTTAAGGTTTCCTGAATTTAGCCCACCCCTCACTGGTAGGTTCTAAGAACAGAAGTTCGTCAGCTTCAGCCCTTCAGTCGCGAATAATACGTTTACCACTGAAGGTTTGGCATTATTACGGGATAAAAGACCTCCACTGACTCCCCTCAACAGGACATCCTAAAGCAAGTTCCCAGTCTCGGGGTCCTCGGATTGATCAGCGAGAATGCGCCCACCAGAGCTAACATAATCACGTCTCGGAGGAGAGGCCTCGACTGAGTTCTCGGGAAATGGTCACCAGAGTCGACGATTTCTAAAGGAACATCATGTCGTTACGGAACATCCGTAGGACATAATATATCCAAAAGAAACCTCGTCTGGGTGTGGTTCTTCACGAACGACTTAACGTAGCAACATGCCACGCAAGCCTCATGATCATCCACTCTAAAACCTGTGTGTACACTCAAGCCTGGGTAATGGGCTTATCTCTCGTAGAACATCCCATCCCAACAAACAAACAATAACTCCAACAGATACAGCAGATAAATGCAAGCAAGTAAGTAAATAAATGTACAAAAGCATGAACATCCAATAAACAAGAAATCACACGAGCTAGGAGGGACTCGCTTAGGGAAGATGGACCAGCAAGAGGTCAACTTCTTAAATCCCCAGCAGAGTCGCCAGCTGTCGCAACCTGAAAAATACAGTGCGCGAAAAAAACAACCGGCGAAAGAAAATGACAGAAGAGTCGCCACCGTGCGTTATTCATCCCAAAGGAGGGAAAGGAAACGCTCGAAGTAAACCTGAAAAAGGAAAGGACAAGACAGGGTCTCGCAACCAAATCTTGGGTTCGGGAGTCGGTTATGCGAAGGGAAGGTATTAGCACCCCTACGCATCCGTAGTACTCTACGGGATCCACTTGTGTAGTTCTTCGTCTAAAGGGTGTGAGTTTATCTTGTGCTGTTTACCAAAAAAAAAGGGTTAAATGAAAATGACTCGCGCGGATGTCGCATCCACTGCATACGTATCTCATCTGAATATGAGAATCAGTGTCTTCGTAGCTCGGCTACCTATGGGTTGGGGGGATGTGTGCTCGCTAAGACATCGCGTCTTATACCTACGTATCTCATCTAGCCTGAGAATCAGAGCAAAACGTAGTTCGGCTAACTACGGGGTTATGGATTGGGTTTTGGACGAACGACGTCACTACGCAATCTACCGGATGCTCGACCTTTGGAGACTTACTCGCCTGTAGTAGAAGGAGTTAACATGTTGCTTTGGGTTTTAGGGTTTGGGATGCTCAAGGGCAAAAAGGCAGTCCTTGATGAAGGAACCGCGCTACCTGCAGGGATACGAACACATACAAAACAAACATGTATAAAGTAAATGTGCCAACAAGGGGCTCAGAAGTAAATAAACAAAAGAAAACAAATGCCTCCTATTGAGGTCTTCCAGCTAAGAAAGCGATAAAATGCGGAAAAGAGGTAAAAGTACCACACGGATGAAGATCCGAAGTAACAGCAATTAAAGGAGTAAGAAACCTAGGGACCTCCCAAGCTAATGCCATCAAAGAAAAGTGAGTCAGTACAGGTAATCGGAATGAACCTCTAGGGGGTATCCCACAAATAAAGTGGGAAAACCACGCAAACCATCTCTGCAAGAGTCTGTGAGCCTTCACAAAAACTCAACAAAAGGGTTAGTGAAACAAGATAGGGTAACCAAGAGTTGCCCCCAAATCAAAATGTAACCACATGAATCATGCCCTTTCAATTCACAAAAAGCTCACAAAAAGCAACCAAGGGTAGGAGGCCTAAACCTCTTGTTAAACATATGCATCAAAAGGGTATCAAATTCACCCATAATACCTCATACATTCAGAAAATTCAAATTGAAAGCATAGAGATGATGGATATAGGGCAAACCTGATTGGAGAGCTTGATTGAAATTGAGTTGCACCCGTGAGGTTTACAAAACAATCTTTAGGGTTTATGTGAGGCAGAGGTGATTCTGTGCAGTTGAGTTCCCTTCAGGGTTTGGAGGCTGCTCTGAACTCCGTTAGGTCTTCTCTCACTATCTTTTTTCCTTAGGGTTTTGTTCCAAGGAAACCTCAGAGTATTTTTGCTTCTCCTCCTTTTTCTCAAGTGAAGCCTTGGTATTTATAGACTGAATTTCATGGTTTTGTGGGCTCAAATGAGAGAGACCCAAGTCCAAATTTTTTTATTATATTTTATTTCTTTTATTATTATTATTTTTATTTATTTATTTATTTTGTAAAAAAAAAATTCTTTTTTTTCCTTTTTTTTTTTTCTTTTTTTTTCGTTTTTTTTTTGTTTTTTGTTTTTTTGTTTTTTTTTCGGATCTTATTCTGATTGACATGATGAAATGCAATATGAAATGAATGCATGAATGAGGAGGGCAAATTTTGGGGTGTTACAGTACATCATCAAATGAGTCTTTGGACAGCAAATCCCTTTGTACTTCTCGAAAGTAGGTATCTTGAATTTTGGAGGGATTACCATGTCTGGAACTAAGCACAAGTCGCAAGTATCAAGCATATATGAATCATGCGCCTCCATGGCTCTGAACCTATCTTCCAATGCATGACATCTTTCATTAATCTCAACATCTTGTGGTCGTTCAATATTCACCATTGGGCTTGTCCCTTGAGGGTTTGATGTGGGGAACGCAAACCGATGATACTTAATAGCATCATGAGGTGAAGAGTGACCATCTTCGAAAGTAGAATGCTCTTGTATATCAAGGTCCTCAACTAGGGTCCGCACTGGCTGAGGTTGAGCAAGAAATTTTACTCGAGGTGGAATGACATCCCCGGTGACTACAGTTTGTTGAATGTTGTCCTCTCTTTTTGCCAAAGCTATCATGGCATCCACTAGTTGGTCCAACTTGTTTTTCATCAAGTCAACATCTTCTTTTAATGCATCCTGGTCTTGCTCCAATAAATCCATGATATTTCGAGAGTTGTTTAAAGTCTGATATGGGTGCTGAGAAATTAGCTTGTTGGTTACGTACAAAGGAGGAATGGGTTTTTTTTATAGAAAAAGGATATGCATGTTGATGAAATATGAATGCATGAAATTTTTTATAATTGATATGCAAAAATGCGATGTCAGGCTTATGCATACTTTTTTGGTTTATAGGGAATATGGTTTCAAAGGTTTGAGGTATGGGTGACAGATAAATTCTAATCAATTTCCACATAAGGTTCTCACCAGGTATGATCTAGGGTTATGATAAAGGTCCCTAGAGTCATGGATCCAACACAGAAATATTGCCGCCTATGGAAAATTACTTATCAGACAACAATATCCTCACGAGGATCTCTTTTAGGTGAGGTTCTCATGCCAACCATACGAGATATACATCTCGCGGCCAACACTATGCAACCATCAACTTCAAGGTTCTAAACATGGTTTCTGAAGTCATGGTTCCACATGAATAGATTTCCTCTTACAAAAAGTTACTTATCAGGCGCCAATTCCTTCAAAGGAATCTATTCTATGTGAGGTTCTCGTATCGACCCCACAAGGTATACATCTCACAGGCAAACACTACGAAACCATCATTCGTAGTAGGCCAAGAGGTTTAACATTCTATAAAAGGTTCTTAAAGTCACAGACCCTTATGAAAACAATGATGCTTACGGAAAATTACTTGTCAGGCGATAAAGCCCCTAAAGAGAAAAAAGAAAATGGTCGTCACAACCAAATTCGGGTTTGGGAGTCGATTATGCAAATGGGAGGTAGTAATACCCCTCACGTCCTTTTTTTCTCAATGGGAACCATTTAGTTAGTTTCCTAATAAGTGTTAGCTTTAATTTGTTTGGCTTCTTCAATTTATTAAAAGTTCAAAAAGGAAAAAGAAAGGGATCCCAAAAAGTTTTTTATTAGGGTGCTTGATGAGATTGCGGGTCTCGCTTCTACGTATCCTCAGGTACAATAAAGAATTCAATGTTATGTTGTTCTTCATTGAAAACTACATATTGGTTGGTTGGTTTTATTGAATGAATGTTTAGATTGAGCTCTAGCTGTTAAACTTTGCTTGTGCTCGCGATTGGAGGTTTAAAGCGTTTGTTTGTATCGCGGTAGGATAGACTAAACAATGTTCTTTTTAAAGGGGTTTTTGATCGTATGGGGGCGAGAAAATAGTTTGATGTGTTGAGAATTTTTTTTAGGGTTGGAAGACAAGTATTCGGACTTGCAAGCTATTACGACTTGGTTCTAAGTACTCGAGGATTGGGATTGAATATTACATCCAACTAATCCTTTTTAATCCAATTTGTTGTGAAAAGGTTTGAAATATTTATGAATGTTTTGAGCGGGAGACAAATACTAAAGCGTACACGATATTACGACTTGGGCATAAGTATTTGAGACTATGATTGGACACTACACCTAAGTAGTCATTTTTAATCCACTTTTAATGCAAAAAAAGATTCGAGGCACGTTTTATGAATTTTGGGAGGACGAAAAATACTCGGATTTGCAAGCTATTACGACTTGGGTCCAAATATCTGAGACTATGATTGAATATTACACCTAAGTAGTCCTTTTTAATCCATTATTATTGAAAATAGTCAAAGTATTTAAGTTAGTCATTTTAAATTTATTTGAGAAAAAAGTTTGATGTTGGATCAAACTTTTCAAGTTATGTTGCTAAATGAAATGAATGAAATTGTGGTAAGAAGAAACATGGAAGCATGTGGATACGGTGAAGTTGAATTTGTGCAAAAACGAGTGCGATTATTTACATATGTGATGGTATGAACATGGATTACCTAATTAATCGACTTAACACAATGAAATCGATTAAACAATTAATCAAATAATCTACTTAGCCCAAAAAGGAAAATAATTAATTAAAATCTAATCAACTAATCAAATAAATATCTAATTAATTAATTAACTATTAATTTAAATAATTAAATTAATAAAAAAATAATACAAGAATGGTGCATATTAGTATGGGGGTTTGTAAAATAACAAAAGGGCTTAAGACTCAACCTAATAACAATAAACCCTAATACAACATTATTAAACCTCATTAAACAATAAATAAATAAATAAGTGAAATAATACAGAGAGAGGTGGCGTTGCATGTTGTTACTCCCAGCCACCACATTACAAACCCATTTTGACTTTTTTCAAAATTTAACAAACACACAACGGTGTTGTGACATGTGGAATGGATTTTTTTTTATAAAAAAAAAATATCACATCATATTCTATTTCTCGTCTCGCTCTCATTCTCTTTCACTTATAAGATTTTTCCATTCAAAGTTCTTCATATTTCAGAAAAAAGAAAGCTTAAATTATACTTACACATTTTTTTATTTTCTATCATCTATTTTCAAATTCAAATTAAACTTGAACAAAAACAAACAAACCACTTAAAATCAATACAAGATTCAAAAGCTAATGGAGAAGCTACCCTCAAGGGTCACGGTGGTCGGACAAAGTTGTTGTTATTGTTGAAGTGAGTCATTGCAGTGTTCCTTAGTGGTCCACGCGCGAGGTTGGACCGCGGTGGTGCAGCAGCTTTGGCATGGTGGAAAGTGACGTATCTTTGTGGACTCAAGAGGGTGATATGTTGGAGGTAGGTGTAATACCCCAATTTTGACCCTAAGATCTCTCATGTTATCTCATCATATGCATTGGCTTTGGGAACACACCTTAGCATCCTCCTTACCCCTCATTCATTGGGTTTGCATTGGTAGAGATCACCAAGCATATTTGATTGTATCATACTTTATTTTTCTTTGTTTACTAACCAAAATAACAAAAATATGTCTATGTATAGCTTTGTTTCTTTTGTAGGTAGTGTGTGCATCCACATATGCCTCATCAAGCTCACAACTAGGGTTTGAGACCCTCAGTGTAAGGAGATCAATCAAGAGATGGTTCACATTGGTTATAGACCTCATATATGGATCCCCATTATCTTCATTTATCATTTGGATCAAGAAATCATCAAGAGTTTGAAGCTTATTTGCCTTGGAAACCCTAATTCATTTGGGTATCTTGTGTGACTTCCTCAGCAAGTTTCTTCAACAATTGGTCCAACACATCAAGGGATAATTTTTTTCACATCATCTTATACATATATGATCCTCCATGAGTCCAAAAGATTAATAGAACTTCAAGTTTTTAAGTTGGTACAAAGAAGTTGGCCAGAGAAAGTCAACTGGTCAAAACTGGGGTTCCCTAGACCCTATCTCCTACAATATTTTGTCATATGAAAATTATTACAAGATAAAATTTACTCCTTATGATATTCCAAACAACTTTCTATTTAGTTCAAGGGATAGTTTTTCTTATAAAGTCATTTTTCATGGTAAAAGATTATAGATCATTTTGTTTGTGCCCTAGTTAGAAGGTCAATTTCCAAGGACCATAACTTGCTCAATTTTTATTATATGAAGGCCATCCAAGTTTCATGATCAATTTAAAGGTATAATCTACAACTTTTTTTCTTTTATAAACTTCAAATTCAACTTGAAAGGGCATGTTCCAAGAGGAAACATTATAGGTCATTTTGGGCCATTACCATTGAACAAGCAATTTTCCTCAACTTATAAAATGCATAACTCCTTCATGACAAATCCAAATGAGGTCAAATTTGTTACCAAATTGAATAGGATTGAAATATCTACAACTTTGATGAAGGAACTTTTTCCATTTAAAGCTCATATAAGAAGTTATTAAAGGTGGAAGAAGTGGTCATTTGACTTGGTACTTAGAAAAGTTTCAAATATGTTTGATTTCCCAAACTTCCACCTTAAAATTCATCATGATCCAAGCTTCAAATGGAAAATTATTCAACATGAAAGTTGTTGCACTTGATCTCACCTTTCCAAAAAGTCCAAAATCACTTCATTTGTCCAAGGTTTGAATGACTTGCACATGATTACTCTTCATGGTTCCATTTTGATGAATCTCATGATCTCTTCTCAAATTTAAATGCATGGCTTCATGTTACATTTTCAACATCACTCATGATCACTTTTAGACCTTTTGACATTATCTCATGGGCCTATCACACGCCCACGCAAGCATGCATATGATAATTTCTATTTTTGGACAAATTATGGAAGTGTGTGGAAATCAATTGTCAAGCCTATAAATAGAACTCATCCTGCTCGGAATTGAGGACACCTTGCCCAAACTTTGCTCCTGCAACCTTTCCATCTTCCTTAAAGGATAATCTTGAAGGTTTTCAATTGAAAATCGAGTTTCAGTTTCACTTTTGTTTTGAAGTTGAAACTCCAAGAATCCAAGTCATTTGAGCTCTCAATTCACCTCCTGCAATCAAGTGGAAGCAAGCCCAAGCCAATTAAGATTCTGATCGAGCTTCATCACTGCAAACAGAAGGTAAAATTTGTCAAACTTTCTCTCTTCGATTCTCTCTCAATTCTCCTTCATAATTTTTGGTTGGCTGAAGTCCTACCAATGTAGGCAACAAGATTGAGTTTCTTTAAGGTCAAATTGAAGCAACTTAGTTCATAATCCTCAATTTTCAATTCCATGTATCTTTCAATATAGTGAGAATTGGAGAATTTTAAGGGCAGATTTGGATTCCTGACATTTTTCTCTTCAAATTAGGGCATTCACTTTTTATTTTTGTAAAGGTTGATGGTGGACCAGTCCGGCGAGGTCCACCGGAGAAGATGACCGGAGTCCTAGCTCCGGTGGTGTCTTGGCACCCTCTCATCCCTTTAATCCCTTTAAAATGTTCTAATCTCATTTGTTGCTTCTGATTACCACTTGTGTCACGCGTTGACTGTAATTCAACATGAAACGCACGTGTTTGGCCATCAGATCTGCCACCTCAATTAATGAGGGAGATCTCATGGCCTTTTTTTTAATTTCATTGTATTTTCTGATTTTTCATTTAATCCCTTTATTTTGTTTAATTCATATTAATTTCATTTTTAATCCAAAAAATATGGGTCTTTCACCAAAAATCTTTAAATATTTTCCTCTTCCATATTTTGAATTAAAATCATTTTTTGGATTAATTTTGGTATTTTTCATGAATTAAATATTTTTATGTATATTTTTAATTGTTTAAAAATACTTCTGACTTTTTAAAAATAATGAAATTTTTTGTCTAAGGTCCTTTGACCTTGTTTAACCTAGGATAAATCCCTTGGACATTTATTTGGTGTTTTGAAGGGATTTTAGGTTTTGACCAAATTTAAATGCATTTTAATCCATTTTTAAATTGATTTTTAATTGATTAAATGTGTTAAAGTTATGTTGATCCATTTTTATGGTCTTGTGATGTTTGAATTTCTGTTCGGGCCTTGGTCAAGGTTGATTTGACTTTTGTTGGATCAAAACCATTGGATTTAGGGGATTGATGAAATGTACATTTCATCTCCCAAAATGAATGGCTGGTTTTGATTTGATGAAATTCCTCCCATGATCAATTTGTGTTTCTCTTCCCCTCCCTCTTTATATTCATCCATATTCTTCCCCATACCCTCATTTGACCAATGAAATCTCTAATGTCTAAAGGCTAATTGATTCATCAATAACCTTGTGTCAGATGAATCAATACAAATATGACTGAGATAGGTCCCTCCCATTTTCTTTTAGTGTGTGGTATGTTTTAGGAGTTTGGTTCTTTGTACCAAATCTCTAACATGCCTTAACACCTATATTTTTATTGCCTGACCTCAGATAGTTGTGACTTCTACATAAGTCCAATTACGGTTGCTTAACATAGAGCTAAATTTGACCCTCAAAACATAGCATTCTAGTATGTGAGATTGTAAGTCTCCCATTATTCATGACATTGTGTGGATACTTGACCTTTTTTACTTTCATGAGAGCTAGTGGCATACTTGTTGAATTATCCAAGTTGGAGCCCTTCTCATGGTTGATGTCTTGATTCAAGGATCCATACTTGTGAATGAATGGTTGAGTGTTCTCCAAAGAATGACTTAACAAAATCAAGACCCTTCACTAACATTTGACTAAATTTTATTCACTTTGTTTTACTTTCAAGTCATTTTCTTTATGCAATTTAAATTTCAGTCATTTACCATTCATCTGCCATTTTACATTTCATGCAACTTGTTTATGATTCAATCCTTTTCACTTTGCTCACTTGAGCCATATCTTGTGATGATATATATTTGTCTGTATATTTTGATCTTGTTTGTGGTCTTATGACCTTAAAACACCTAATAACTACAAGAACCCTAAAAAAACATTTGGTGGACTGTTGGGATTTGATCTGAGCTTCTGGACTTAGAATTAGGCAACATTCCCTGTGCTAAAGGACTTGGCCAATGCCAACATTCTGAAACTGAGCTATCTTTGATTTTGCCTTCATTTGATGCAAGACTTGGGAATTTCTTGGATTCATCTGCTACTTTGTCTTTATGCTTAAGTGTTATTTTGATCTTGTGTCTGATGTTTTGTTCCAAGTTGATCAAGGAATATTTCATCTGGTACATTGAAAGACAGTGAAGATTGCTAGCTATTGGAATGCTTGCTTGGATGTGGCCATCTTTATTTGATGCCTTAATCTCCATGATGTCTGGATATTGCTTATCGCTTATTGATCATGGCTTGCTTATTCCAAGTCTGAAGTTGTCTTCACAGCGGAGGTTGTGTTGATGGTTTTTCCCCAGCAAGGTTTGTCTTTCCCCATGCAGAATGGAAGTTGACTTGGTTATAGGATCCCCAGCACAGTTCCCAGAGTTCCCCGGTGTTGTCTCTGAAGGAGACGTGTGTTTATGCATTCAGCATTTAGATAAGCATAGCATATCGCATCATTATTGCATAGCATTTCCATGATCATGGGGCATTGTGTAAAACAAAAAAAACTCATGCATCAACATAGCAAGCATATTCATTAGCCCTAGGCCGTGGCGACCAGCCGAGGTTGGGTTGTTGGAAAGAGTTTAGCATTGCGCCATTGGATCGGCTTCAGAATCGGGTTCATCAGCATGGTTGAGAGGTTGGTGTTTTCCCAACAAGTGATTCCTCGGTCGAGTGGGTATCCCCATCAGTGTTACTCCCAATTGTTAGCGTCTTGCCGGCTTGGGTCTTTTTCCTTAAGCAGATATGGGTGTGTCTGATCTCTCCATGTAGAGTCTACCCCTTAAGCAGAAAGTGTCAATCTTTTCCTGCCATTTCCCCACTGAGATACATCCTCGTGGATGACGGTTGCTTCCGTTCCCTCCCTAATGGGATGGGTTTTCCCTATTGAGTTCTTTCCTCATTAGGATGAGTCTTGTTTCAGTCTGCCTTTTTGAATCGATTCTAAATTGGCTTCCAGTTGGCTGTCTCCTGTACTTCCCGGGGGCATAAATGAATAGTCGCTCACTAACCGACACTCATTCATCTTATCCTCAGCGGAATTTGTCTGGCCTCTACCACCAAACCGGTAGTTGTAAGTCCTATCTTTGTGGCTTTCTACCTACTAATCGGTAGTTGTAAAATCCCACTTTCACCCCTTGTTGAAGTTAACCGTTTGTGCTCATCCTATCGATGACTGGTTACCTTTCTGTGGTTTTGTGCCTACAAACCGGTAGATGTAATCCCCTCTTTGTGGTATTAATGGTCTTGTCCCCTTTGGATACTTGCTTTGATCAAACAGTATTGTCCCCATTGGGTCTTCCCCCTTCTTTTTGGATACTTGCTCCGAGCAAGCAGCTTTATCCTCTTTTGATTGATCACCTTTTGCATACCTAGCCTGGTACCCTGATGCCTTTCTTTTCGGTCGTTTATCCATTTAACAACCTACAACCCGGTTATGGATAATCTTCCATGCGAGTGTATTATCTACGTTTTGACGGCTATAGATAATATGTCTTATGATTTCCCGGTATTCAGACCGAAGGAGTTTCCGACGATCAGGTCGATGTACTCATGGCACAAGGCCAATTTTCCGGTATTCAGACCGAAGGAGTTTCCGACGATCAGGTCGATGTACTCATGGCACAAGGCCAATTTTCCGGTATTCAGACCGAAGGAGTTTCCGACGATCAGGTCGATGTACTCATGGCACAAGGCCAATTTTCCGGTATTCAGACCGAAGGAGTTTCCGACGATCAGGTCGATGTACTCATGGCACAAGGCCAATTTTCCGGTATTCAGACCGAAGAAGTATTCTCCTCTCCGTTGGTGTCGATAAACGTCGAGTTTTTCCCAATCATCCGTTGATGATTTGGTTGTGTTCACTCTCCCCAGTAGAGTTTCCTCCTCTCCGTTGGTGTCGATAAACGTCGAGTTTTTCCTAGTCATCCGATGATGTCTAGTTGTACCTGTCCCCACGTGGATTTACCTCTCCGTTGGTCTTGGTAAACGTCGAGTTTTTCCCGATCATCCGTTGATGATTTGGTTGTGTCCTCCTTCCCAAGTGAAGTATTCTCCTCTCCGTTGGTGTCGATAAACGTCGAGTTTTTCCCGATCATCCGTTGATGATTTGGTTGTGTCCTCCTTCCCAAGTGAAGTATTCTCCTCTCCGTTGGTGTCGATAAACGTCGAGTTTTTCCCGATCATCCGTTGATGATTTGGTTGTGTCCTCCTTCCCAAGTGAAGTATCCTCCTCTCCGTTGGTGTCGATAAACGTCGAGTTTTTCCCAATCATCCGTTGATGATTTGGTTGTGTTCACTCTCCCCAGTAGGGTTTCCTCCTCTCCGTTGGTGTCGATAAACGTCGAGTTTTTCCTAGTCATCCTATGACGTCTAGTTGTACCTATCCCCATGTGGATTTACCTCTCCGTTGGTCTTGGTAAACGTCGAGTTTTTCCCGATCATCCGTTGATGATTTGGTTGTGTCCTCCTTCCCAAGTGAAGTATTCTCCTCTCCGTTGGTGTCGATAAACGTCGAGTTTTTCCCGATCATCCGTTGATGATTTGGTTGTGTCCTCCTTCCCAAGTGAAGTATTCTCCTCTCCGTTGGTGTCGATAAACGTCGAGTTTTTCCCGATCATCCGTTGATGATTTGGTTGTGTCCTCCTTCCCAAGTGAAGTATCCTCCTCTCCGTTGGTGTCGATAAACGTCGAGTTTTTCCCAATCATCCGTTGATGATTTGGTTGTGTTCACTCTCCCCAGTAGGGTTTCCTCCTCTCCGTTGGTGTCGATAAACGTCGAGTTTTTCCTAGTCATCCTATGACGTCTAGTTGTACCTATCCCCATGTGGATTTACCTCTCCGTTGGTCTTGGTAAACGTTGAGTTTTTCCCATTTCGTCCGTTGACGTATGGTTGTATCCCTGCCATTCATTCATTAATGTCTGGTTACCTCTCCGTTGGTCTTGGTAAACGTCGAGTTTTTCCTAGTTGTCCGTTGGCATCTAGTTGTGATTTCTTTTCCCATTCATCGTCATTGCGATGTCTGGATGTGGCTGTGCCCTTGAAAAAAAAAAACCAAAAAAATATACCCAGCAATAAATATCAAATCCCAGTGGACGTTTCCATTGGTGGATCCCTGCATTGTGCAAATTCTACGGTTCTTGGTATTCAATCCCTGTTTACCCTGAAAGTTTGACAGCCGTTGCTCTCATCCATTCGGGTTCCCAGCTGATTGAATAGGGGCAGCTGTAGCACCTCAAATTTGCACCCATCATTGTACATACATTTTCATATTAGGTCATAGCATATCATGGTCCATTGCATAGCATTGCATTGCCTCTTTTGCCTCAAGTGCAAGCCAATCAAGGAATTGGGTCAAACTGATCAGGAGATCAGTCAGTCAAGCAAGCAAGCCCAATTCTCAAGGGAGCCAAGGCCTTGGGGTTTGTCCAACAAGTTCACATGGCTTGGAGGTCTATTTGAAGTATTTTGGTCAAGGGTTGAAGACTTGGAGATCATCAGTTCATACACAGACAGTCAAAAACCCTAAAAAAGTCAACTGTCAGTCAAGGCAGTGGATGGTGGCCATTCTTGTGGAATTTGGGCACCATGATCAATAATCAAGAGTTCATACAACTTGGGACATCATTTGAAGTCAAGTTCTCAAAGAATTAGGGTTTGGAAGTCATCAGTCAATGCACAATCAGTCAGAAACCCTAAAAGTCAACTGTTGGTCAACTGTCCATTTAATCAGTGATTTGATGATTGGAATTGGTTTGTGAGAGTTCATTCATGTCCAAATAGTCATCATATATCATGCCAAACACCATCATGGAAGAATTTGAAGCCAGATCAGAAATTTCCCAAAATAGAAACTGGGCCTGTAACTGAAACCTGCCATAAATGGAAAGTCTTGATCCTCAAACCTACATTTTGATACAAGCCTCAAATGAATTTTTGCCCAACATGAAAGTTGAAGATCTTGTTCTCCCATTTCCAAAAAGTCCTAGAACTCTCAATTCCCATGTGTGGTTGGCAAGTTATGATCGAATCGATTTCAGAAAATCTTGAACTTCAAAGGGCCATATCTCTCAAACCGTTTGGCCAATTTTGGTGGGGTTTTTTCCTACAAGTCACATTTGATCCCCTCTTTCCAAAAATATAAATTTCATGAGCCAAAACCTCACCAATCAAAATGGCATATTTTGACTTTTCTCATTTAAATGTAAGTTTGACCAATGTTTGACTTTTTGATATAAACATTTTTCTAACATTTGGCCAATTGGAACAGCTCAGAAATATCATTTAAAACATGTTTGCAAGCTCAAATTATGCAGTACTTGCACCCATCATGTATCCATGTTTAGTTGCTTGAATTGGAAGAAAAGTACAAATTCAACCATGCTACCCCATGCTATCCACCATGCCTTGCTTTGTACTTTGAAAACAGAAAATTGGAAGCACATTTGCTGTCATTTGAAGCTTCATTGTGCAGCCAAAAAACCAGCAAAAGAGGCCATACTAATTTGCTTGAAAATGGGCAAAAAGGACACTTTCATCCATACTTCCATGGCCATGCTTTGTACTCACACATAGCAGTTTTTGTGCACCATTTTTTCTGTCAAACCAATCCTAATAGCAGGCACATAAACCACATTGGACAGCAAACACAAAAAAAACTCACTCATTTCTAAGAAACCTCATCTTTGGCATTTTTCCAAAAATCTTCAAAAACTTCCAAAGAGCTAAGCCGTGCCTTGTTTGAAACAACATCCAAGCAACATGTTGAACCTTTTTTAAACTCCATTCTTCAACTGTAAGAGCTCTTGGTGGACTGTCCTTTCCAAGCTCCATTAATGGCAAAGTGAGATTGCATCCAAACCAAGTCATCTCAAGCAAAACCTTCTTCATCATTCATCTTTTGAAGACCTTTGGAGCATCTGTTTTAGCTTATAACACACAAACAACAACTGTTTCGTGGATTTCTTCAAAAATAAGTAAGGATTCGAATCACTCTTTTCTCTAAATGATGCTATGCTTTATGAAGAGCTTGCCTTGCTGTTTATTCTGCTCTTTGAATCGTGAAAAACCATCGAGAAATGAGAGAGAACGAGAGTTTTAAAGTTTGTTGTTCATGATTAATTTTGTTCGATTCTTGATGTTGTTGTTGTTTTTAGACAAATGGCATGTTGATTCATGTTAGGGGCTGTTAGATCTTCATGAAAATATGTTTAAATGTTGTTTTTGGGACCTTTTGGGGTTTCTGGAAAAATTAAGTTGAAGGTGATGAAGAAAACCTTGCTGTTTTTGGGCTGCTGCGTTTTACCTGCGGATTTATCCGCGACCTTCATGTTGCTGCGTTTTACCTGCGGATTTATCCGCGACCTGCATAGCCATCCGCGGATTTTCCTGCGGATTTCGTGCATTAGGGCTTCGCCTTCAATATTTATTTCATTTAATTACTCAATCTTCCAAAAATCATAAGTTCCTCATTTTAATTCCAAATTCATTGGGAATTTTTGCATCATGTCCATCTTGATCTCTAGTTTTTTGTCATATATTTTCCAGAATTTTTGGATGAGTGGTTTTTAAATGTTGCTAGGGTTTGTGACATGTGACCAAGTTTTGTACACTTTGCCAAAACATTTGTGAAATGATGAGAATGTATCCAATGGCTCCCAAATTTTTTGTGCTTAAACTAGACACACTCATGGTGATTTTGGTGTAGAGTTTGTGAATTTATCATTTGTGGTTTGTGAGTTATGATTTTTTGAATTAGGGTGTGACAATTTGTGTCACACCATTGATGACCAACTTCATGATTTTCATTACCATGCTTCTTGACCTCAAAATGGATTGAAATTTTGCATGAACCTACTCTTGTATGTCTAGTTGGCCTGTGAATTTTCTTGGAATTATTTGTGGCATTTCCTAATTGTTTGAGATTTTCTCCCCTGCCTAGTCAATTGTTGACTTTGTGTGACACATGTTCCCATTTCATTTGTGAAATTCTCATACTTTATTAGATGGACATGAAATTTTACATGAGATAACTAGACATCCTCATCTTTGCCATGGTTTTAGTCCCATTCATTTATCATATGCCATCTCTGATTTATGAATTTTCTAAGTTGATACATGTTTGGTTGACTTCTTTGAGCATGTTCAAAATTGCTTTGACTTTCTGATTTTCATTGACTGCCTTCCACTTGTCCAAATGAGATGAAATTTGACATGCTTACCATGCTGTGGATTGTGATTGACCATGATTTATTTGGTGATTTTTGGAAAATGTTTAGATTGCTTTTGAGTTAAGTCTTGCTGTTGACTTCTATGAGCTTCTGTGTGCCACACTTTGACCTAATTTGCTCATGAAATGATGATGATGATTGATATGAGTGTAAACCCAATTGGTTTTGTTTCCTAATGGTTTGAACATGATTTTGGATACTTGACCCTTGCTGTTTTGACTTTCTCATTCATCTTTGACCCTAGGCTTGCCCTAGTGGTCCTGCTACTCACCTTTGAGCTTGTGTTTTCAGGTTGACCATCAAATGGCCATTAAGACCAATTCTTTTGATTGAGCTTACTCAAGTATCATTGCCTAACCTCTTTGTTTTGTAGGTGGCTTGGCTCACATGCCATAAGCCTTGTGCCTTGCACATCCTTGTGCCCCCAATTGACTGTTGGTGTCTGTTTCTGTTTGTTTTGTTTGAAGTTGCATACTAACATCTGCTTGACTGTTTCAGGTGCTTTAGTTGCTTAGTTCCTTGTGAACTTTTTGCTTTGCTTTGCTTGTATAAGCAATTTGCATTGAGGTATGTCTCTTTGTCTTCATGTAGTCTGGAAGACCTGGCCTGTTACTTGGCCAGGCAACTGTCTGAAGTCCTCCTTAAGAGGCGATGTTTGTGGATGTTTAACTTTGTCCTTGCATAGAGTCAAAGACCTCCTAAGTGAAGAGGCAATTGGTGGAAGGTAGGGATATGCAATCTATCCCCCACTATTCAGTGTGTCTTCTGTTCTGCTCACACCACTGTGTTGATGCATTTCAGATACAAACCCAAGATCTTGTACCATTGTACAGTTGAGTCAGTTTTAAATGTGTAGAAGGGTTCCCACTTTCTGAACCCACACATTCTTGTCTTGAGCTCTCCCAGGCCAGGGATAAGAGCCGTGAAGTCTTACCTTCACTCACCTTTCATCTGCTTCACCTAGCCCCTCAATGGCAAGGTTAAGAGCACATTCACCCCGTTCCAGAGGTTTGTTTGTTGAGGTTGATATGACCCCTTGACTAAAACCTAACCCTTGTTTGAGCCACTTGTTTGTGTATAGCGTGTGCTATCTGTGCTTGTAGGATTGTTTGACTTGCTTCCTGTGCAAGGTAGGATTGTTTGACTTGCTTCCTGTGCAAGGTAGGATTGTTTGACTTGCTTCCTGTGCAAGATAGGATTGTTTGACTTGCTTCCTGTGCAAGTTAGGATTAGTTTAGACTTGCTTCCTGTGCAAGTTAGGTTTTGCTTGGCTTGCTTCCTGTGCAAGTTAAGTGTGTGTGGCTTGCTTCCTGTGTGAGCCATGCTTAGGATAGGTTGGCCCTCGTGCCATTTAGCTAGAAACCTTAACTTAGGGTTGATTTTTGCATGACAACATCTAGGCTCGAGTCGTAGTCTCCCTAGAGTTGTGTCTCCCTCTGTTATCTGGTTAGGCTAGTCCTTTATCCCTGCGTAGGGGAACTACATCGCCCTGATCTTCATACCAGATGAAGTATGTAGGCAGGAGATTGAGCTGATCTCTCCGGGCGCCCTTTTTCTTTTTTGTGTGTGTTGTCTGACCTTTGCTAGGCTCGAGTCTGTGACTCCTTAGCATTTGCTGTCCGTCTGTTTGTGTGTGTTTAACAGTTATAGGCTCGAGTCCCCGACTCCCTATTAACTTGTTGTGTTGTTGTGTGCTTGGAAGCTGATATAAGTCCATCGAGTGGCAGTTAGGTTCCAGTGTGCGTGTGTTTGGTTCGGATGCTGATGTAAGTCCAGTGATTGGCATTCAGGCTCCATGTTTGCCTTCTTGATTGCGTTTTGGTTCGGATGCTGACATAAGTCCAGTGATTGGCAGTCGGGCTCCACGTTTGCCTGTGTTTGTGTTTGTTTGTGTGCGTGTCATCCGAGCTACGAATGCTCTGATTCTTCTCTCGTCCGAGAAGATACGTATGCATAGGATGCGACATCCTAGCGAGCATGTGTCGTCTCCCCAGTCCGAACTACTTCGACTCTGATGTCTATGCCTGATAGACTAAGTAGGCCCAGGATGCAGTATCCTGCCGAGTCAAGTTTCAGTCAGTTTCTTGTGTCTCTTTTCAGCCAGTGTGTGTGTGTGAGCAGTGTTTTAGCAACCATTTTCCTTTCTAGTGTGCGTGGATCCCGTAGAGTACTACGGATGCGTAGGGGTGCTAATACCTTCCCTTCGCATAACCGACTCCCGAACCCATCCTCTTTGGTCGCGAGACCATGTTCTTTCCCAGGTTTACTTCGAGCGTTTCCTTTCCCTCTTTTGGGATAAATAACGCACGGTGGCGGCTCTGTTGTTCTTTCTTTCCCGCCGGTTTTTCGCGTGATGCGACAGCTGGCGACTCTGCTGGGGATATATAGAAGTTGACCTATGCTGGTCCATCTTCCCTGAGCGAGTCTCTCCTAGCGCTCTCTAGGATTAGGGTTTTGGTTGCTTTGTGCTGTTATTTATTGCATTCATTGTATATATGTGCATTTACTGTTTGCATTTATTGTTTGCATTAATGTTTGCATTCATTCATATTCATCTGTTGGCTGTGTTGTGTTTCCTTGTTTGGGGTGGGAGTTACTCGAGGTAAAAGGCCCAATACCCAGGCTATGAGTGAAATCTAGGAAACCTAGGAATA
Source organism: Lathyrus oleraceus (assembly GCF_024323335.1). NCBI lineage: Eukaryota > Viridiplantae > Streptophyta > Magnoliopsida > Fabales > Fabaceae > Lathyrus > Lathyrus oleraceus. The sequence continues at coordinate 5,570,349 of NC_066579.1, read as the reverse complement.
GAGTGATTCATGGGAAGCGGGTGGTGTACGCCACTTAGCGGAACATTGATATCACGAGCAGTTCAGACCCTGGTGGGATATTATCGGTGCATACATCGGGTGTGCACAGGATGATATTCTGCGAAAGGTTATTTATGCTGCGTTTCTCTTCGACTTTACCCTGGCCTAGATAACACCCGTGAGTGGGGAGGGTTTGATCATTACAGGTACAGTTGCTGATTGGTTGGTGATTTGTTGGTGACTCTTGATACTGATGGTGACTGTGAATTATGGGGCATTTATTTCTGGGACGCCAGAGTTCTGTCCGTGGTTTATCAGCGGGTTCCGTTTATTTCGGATCCCCGGGCTGAGTTGAGAGTACTTGTTCAGAGGATCCGTTTGTCACCCGTTTAGTGGTTGTTCCTGTAAAGATAAGTGATATAATCTCCGGTTCCGTTTATTTCGGAACCCCCCAAGTTGGATTTATGGTGACTTGATCCCACAGATTGACTGATTCAGAAAAGCAGAGGGTCTACAGTTGACTTGGTGGCACAAAGGCCTGCATTCATGCATTTGCATCATATCATCTCGCATTCATCTGCATTCAACTCATGTCTGTCCGTACTCAGGGTCCATTACTCTTAGATTAAAAAACCCCGGTTGAGAGACATTCAGATGTCAAAATGTTGTTGATGAAATTTTATCTGTCTCAATGAAACCAAAAAAAAGGAGGACCGAATATTCCTAGTACGGACAGACATTGCATGTGTGAGTCATACTAACCCATTTGCTGTTTTGTAGGTTTCAGTATTCAACCGGTACGCATAGCTCGTCTGTTCAGATAACCTGCTGGGGGTCAACAAATCCAAGCTGATGGATCTTCCCAACGCCGACATCCTTGAGCTGAAAGAGATGATGAGGGAGTTGTTCAGTGTTGTGCAAGGGCTTGCCTTGGGACAGAAAGCCATGTCTGAAAGATTGGAAAGGATCGAGAAATGGCTGATAGCAGAGAAGGTTCAGGGGAAGGCTCCGTCCTCCGAAGTGAACAAACCTTCTGGTACTGTAGCAGAGAAACCCTCCGACAGTGGTCCATTCAAGAAGAAGGTTGGGCCAGTTGGTGTGCCCGCAAAGAAAGAACGTAGCAAAGATCGTTATCATCCTTACGCTACCACTGTATCCACTCCCGTCAGCAAATCACCTGTTCAACAGCAACAACTGCCACCTCAACAGAAGACACCGAGAGCTGAAAGCCAGGTGAAGAAGAAGAAAGAGGATCGTCAGTTTGAGGAACCACCCGTGACTTACGCCCATCTGTTCCAAAGGTTGATGGATCTTGCTTTAGTACGGCCAAGGATATTGATTCCCATAGAACGGCAGAAGAGGCCACCAAACTATGATGAGAATGCCAAGTGCGAGTTTCACTCTGGGGCACCCGGACACAACGTTGAGGGCTGTAGAGCTTTTAAGCATGTCGTCCAGGACATGGTGGACTCCGAGACCATTAACTTGGCCCAGATTATGAAGGGGGATGTCAACCCTGCGCCCAGAAGGGGTCCTGTAAAAGTCAAGATGGTGAAGAAGGCCAAGAAAGGATTAGAGATGACTGAGGAGGATCAGCTAAAGGTTCCAATGGCTATGGTCCCAAAACCTCTGGAGCAGGATGGAGTTTTCCCTGTTAGTGATAATTCTTGTGCGATCGTCACCATAGAGGGAAGTGCACTGATGAAAGACACGACCCAGAAGATGAAGGAAGTAGAAATGGACGATGTAAGGTGTGGAGCACCCCGTCTGGCAGTTGAAACCATCCAGGTAGAGAACGCCCTTGCTGCCGAGAAAAAGAAGAAGCTGTCCATTTCTTCTTATAAACAAGCTCTGGAGGTGGTGAAGAACCAAGAGACCCAAGGCTGGGGAAGGATCATTGACATCGTGGCAAAAGCAGACATGTTTGGAGTCGGTTATCATCCGGATTTAGAGTCGTCTAGACCAGACAGAGGATGTCGTCCACTGTACGCCTTCGTCAGTGCAGGAATGTTGGATCCTGGTCATGCCCGTTCAATGGGTGAAGATGTCGACAGCAACCGCGAGCTTGAGGCGTGGATACAGTCGTGCGTACCAGGCAACTGGAAGGCCTCCAAAAGCATCACTGTCACTCATTCTGAAGAGTAGTATTTCTGTTTTTCAATTTTTGTTTGCATGAAAGCCATACGTTTTGCCCGAAACGTAATGGTCCATTGTAAGGGCCATCTCATGTGTTTCATTATGCAACATTTTGCATCAGTAATGAATGGATGTTTTTGTAGTTAAAAGCGGTGTTCCCTGTTTTTCATTTAATTTTGCAATTTAAAAAAGTAAAAAAACAAATAAAAATGGCAACGTTTTTTCATTCTCTTTCCTTTTGATTTTGTCTCGTTCCAAAGTGATTACTCTCCTGATCTCACCGATAACGATTTGGTTACACCTCTGTATGACTTCGACAATTCAACCTATCATGCCAGAGAAAAAGGCGAAGAAGATTGTGATTTGCTGGAATTAGCCAGGTCATTGAAACAAGAGGAGAAGGTGATGAGAAAGAGAGAAGATGTGAATAGACTATCAAGATGCGAGCAGAGCTAATCAGAAAGATGCATTCCCGGTACATCACAATGAGGTATTGGTTGATTATATGGCTCAGGTCTCAGTGTTTATCTTCATGGATGGCTTCTTGGCCAAGACCAGATTGAATTGTTTCCAGATAATATGAAGTAAATCAGGTCCATCACACAAGGGGCACCTTCTTGTTCTAAGTTGATGTCGTTCCGTCACGTGAGGCCGGTGCCACGTATCAGAGGTCTACGGTGACTTTGTTTCATGAGATGATTCATCGTGAAAGCAAAAGCCATGTTGATGACATGATGGCAAAGTCCCAAGCAGAACAGGGGCATCCGGTAGACTTGGGGCAAGTTGTTTGACCGTTTTAGATAACTCATACTGTTGAGTCTGAAGCAGTGCACTTATGGAGTGTTGTCCATCAAGCTACCGAGGCTTGTTGTGAGCGAATCAGAGGAATCGAGGTCAATCCTGCTAAAAAAAAAAAAAAAAAAAAAAAAAAAAAAAAAAAAGGAGATAAATTGCAGGAACCTCTGATTTTGATACCTCAGTGAAAGAGATAACTGTTAATCCGGTACTTGATAACCCTCGAGGGGTCTACGAGGTGCGTATTGAGTCAGCATGACTAAGTCTTGTCGAAAAGAGTATGCAATTTACCTAAGCAAAAAGTTTATCGACTGTGAAACCATACACCCGCTGTTCGAAAAACTTGATGTACTTTGGCATAGGCTGCTCGCCGACTGAGACAGTGTATGCTGATTCATACCACTTTGTGGATGTCCAAAATGGATCTGATCAGATATGTGTTTGAGAAGCTAGTAGCAACCCATGGAAAGGTTATCAACCAAGGAAGTTTGAGGTCCCTGATGAGGACATCTCGAGGTACTCAAATCGAAAGATTGAGAGTGACCGATCCCGGAGGAGGGGCCTGGCCCTGAATCCGAACGGATTCCGATGTCTGATGGGGAAGTAAAGTGAATGAGGTAGTGCTCCCCGAATCACAGTTGGTTGCACCAACAATGGTGGCTGAACATAAAGTCTGTATCCTGGATATCGAACCTAGGGATGTGCATCTACCTGGGACGGTGTCTTCCTCACGGATGTATGAGAAACCAGAGAAGACTGAATGGATAAGGACTCGGAATGACACGTTGAGCCCAACTGAGGGAAAGGGCTGGCAGTTACCTGGCATGGGGGAGTTGTACCCAGTGAACGAAGCATGTTGTTAACCAAGAAGTGTGACCTCGAGCGTACCACGTGGAAGAATTGGTTGAAAAGGATCCTTCCTCCTCAAGACGATTGTGGCACAAATGGACAAACAGTTATGAATGTCCATTTGTGGTCAAGAAGGTTTCCCCTGACAGAACCTTGTTGTTTATGACCACGGATGACGACGATTTTCCATTCCCTGTGAATGCAGACGCAGTTAGAAAATACTTCGTGAAAGAAACCCGCTGGACAAAAAGAATAAAGAGTCCAGGCAAAAAGGGGCATCCCGGCGAACCAAGAAAAAGAGAAAGGTTCGGGCAAAAGTTAGGGATAAAAATAAAAGAAAAGAACTGTACACCCGGCAAGTTGAAAACCCGCAAGGGCGACTTGGGCAAAAAAGGGTATCCCGGTGGACTGAAACCCGAAAGGGCGGTCCAGGCAAAAGAGGGATTGAAACGAACAACTGCGTCCAGCATGATCATTTGTGCTCATGATAACTTGGATAATCTCCGACAGAGACCGATCGGAAGCGTCTTGTTCAGAAGACAGAAGGTGCGGAAAGTCCTGAGGACATATGAGGTGTAACTGAGTTGGAACCCGATGAGATCACGGTTTCACGTTGCCATTAGGATAGATTTTTCCTTTTGTGTGCAATCACCTCTTTCCAGGGGTTGCTTCCTGTGTGTCGCTCAATTATGAGCCATCTTTTATTCCAGTCAAATAAAGCGTGTGTTCGATCAAATAAATTTTGTTTTTGTGTCATTACTGTTTTGATTACGAAAACATCTATTCATTTTGATAAGAATATTTGCATTTTGAAACATAGAGGTCCCTTCTGATGCATGCTTGTGAGATTGAAATCTGGAAATCTTACTTGGAAGTCTGAGTGACCTAAGTGTTGAAATAACAGAACACCTGGGGCATACCTGGGGCACGCTTTTATCTGACGATCTCTTGTGCAAGTACTGTTAGACATCTTCATTCACTTGCCAGTTGTAATATGAACCTTTTTGACAAGAGATCCCCTCAGGGTCCAACCAGGGGCAAGGGATAGATGAACCGTGAAAAGACGGTGAAGCATTACAACGACGATCCTGGAAAGTTAATCAAGAAGACTCTTCAAAGTCTGATGATTGGAAAGTATGTATGAATCCCAAGAGTTCAGCCTCCGTGAAGTACGAACGAGTTGGGAATACAAGATGATGGAGCAGAAAAGTCCAGAAGAGTCTGGGAGTTCTTAAAAGTGGAAAGTCAGCACTATGGGTGGATGATGGATACTAGTGTTCGACGAGTCAACCGACATCCCTGTCAAACAAGCTGTATCTCCCCAGAGGATTGAGAGTGTGATCTCCCTGGCAGATTCGAGATCGTTGTCTCCTCAGCAAGCCTGAAGGTTATCACGTCCCCAGCCCAAGCCAGTATTGAAGCTATCAGAGTTATTTCCCCTGCAGAGATACCTGTGGACAGTACCTCCTTTCCCCAACAGATCTAAGGATTGCTTCTCCCCAGCAGTCCTGTGATTGCAGATTTCCCCAGTTGAGAATCCCCGCTGAGCGCCTGGCAGTTATTTTCCCCGGGAGCACCCCAGTGGAGTTTATCAGTAGATTGTTGGTGTGTTCCCCAACAATTGGTTTTGTGATGCTATCATCTCCAGTGTGGCCGTGAGTGCTTATCCCAAGCAGGTTTGTGGGAATTCATCTCCAGTATGATATGACGTGCTATCATCCTCGACAGAGTTGTTACTCTCACCACTATGGTTGTTCTCTCCACTAGGATTGTTCTCCTCAGCAGAATGGTGTGGTTTTCCTCAGCAAGTTCCCCGAGTGGAGCGGGTCTCATGAAATACATCTCCAGCAGTGATTCTCCTACATATGGATTGGTTGGGTCGTCCCTAATGAAGTAGCATTTATTTCTCCAGCAGAGTTCATCCTACCAGTGGATTGGACGGGTTTCTGTAATAGACTGATATCTGTATCCCCGGCGGAGTTGTGACTGTTTTCCAAGTCTGAAGTTGTCTTCACAGCGGAGGTTGTGTTGATGGTTTTTCCCCAGCAAGGTTTGTCTTTCCCCATGCAGAATGGAAGTTGACTTGGTTATAGGATCCCCAGCACAGTTCCCAGAGTTCCCCGGTGTTGTCTCTGAAGGAGACGTGTGTTTATGCATTCAGCATTTAGATAAGCATAGCATATCGCATCATTAGTGCATAGCATTTCCATGATCATGGGGCATTGTGTAAAACAAAAAAAACTCATGCATCAACATAGCAAGCATATTCATTAGCCCTAGGCCGTGGCGACCAGCCGAGGTTGGGTTGTTGGAAAGAGTTTAGCATTGCGCCATTGGATCGGCTTCAGAATCGGGTTCATCAGCATGGTTGAGAGGTTGGTGTTTTCCCAACAAGTGATTCCTCGGTCGAGTGGGTATCCCCATCAGTGTTACTCCCAATTGTTAGCGTCTTGCCGGCTTGGGTCTTTTTCCTTAAGCAGATATGGGTGTGTCTGATCTCTCCATGTAGAGTCTACCCCTTAAGCAGAAAGTGTCAATCTTTTCCTGCCATTTCCCCACTGAGATACATCCTCGTGGATGACGGTTGCTTCCGTTCCCTCCCTAATGGGATGGGTTTTCCCTATTGAGTTCTTTCCTCATTAGGATGAGTCTTGTTTCAGTCTGCCTTTTTGAATCGATTCTAAATTGGCTTCCAGTTGGCTGTCTCCTGTACTTCCCGGGGGCATAAATGAATAGTCGCTCACTAACCGACACTCATTCATCTTATCCTCAGCGGAATTTGTCTGGCCTCTACCACCAAACCGGTAGTTGTAAGTCCTATCTTTGTGGCTTTCTACCTACTAATCGGTAGTTGTAAAATCCCACTTTCATCCCTTGTTGAAGTTAACCGTTTGTGCTCATCCTATCGATGACTGGTTACCTTTCTGTGGTTTTCTGCCTACAAACCGGTAGATGTAATCCCCTCTTTGTGGTATTAATGGTCTTGTCCCCTTTGGATACTTGCTTTGATCAAACAGTATTGTCCCCATTGGGTCTTCCCCCTTCTTTTTGGATACTTGCTCCGAGCAAGCAGCTTTATCCTCTTTTGATTGATCACCTTTTGCATACCTAGCCTGGTACCCTGATGCCTTTCTTTTCGGTCGTTTATCCATTTAACAACCTACAACCCGGTTATGGATAATCTTCCATGCGAGTGTATTATCTACGTTTTGACGGCTATAGATAATATGTCTTATGATTTCCCGGTATTCAGACCGAAGGAGTTTCCGACGATCAGGTCGATGTACTCATGGCACAAGGCCAATTTTCCGGTATTCAGACCGAAGGAGTTTCCGACGATCAGGTCGATGTACTCATGGCACAAGGCCAATTTTCCGGTATTCAGACCGAAGGAGTTTCCGACGATCAGGTCGATGTACTCATGGCACAAGGCCATTTTCCGGTATTCAGACCGAAGGAGTTTCCGACGATCAGGTCGATGTACTCATGGCACAAGGCCAATTTTCCGGTATTCAGACCGAAGAAGTATTCTCCTCTCCGTTGGTGTCGATAAACGTCGAGTTTTTCCCAATCATCCGTTGATGATTTGGTTGTGTTCACTCTCCCCAGTAGAGTTTCCTCCTCTCCGTTGGTGTCGATAAACGTCGAGTTTTTCCTAGTCATCCGATGATGTCTAGTTGTACCTGTCCCCACGTGGATTTACCTCTCCGTTGGTCTTGGTAAACGTCGAGTTTTTCCCGATCATCCGTTGATGATTTGGTTGTGTCCTCCTTCCCAAGTGAAGTATTCTCCTCTCCGTTGGTGTCGATAAACGTCGAGTTTTTCCCGATCATCCGTTGATGATTTGGTTGTGTCCTCCTTCCCAAGTGAAGTATTCTCCTCTCCGTTGGTGTCGATAAACGTCGAGTTTTTCCCGATCATCCGTTGATGATTTGGTTGTGTCCTCCTTCCCAAGTGAAGTATCCTCCTCTCCGTTGGTGTCGATAAACGTCGAGTTTTTCCCAATCATCCGTTGATGATTTGGTTGTGTTCACTCTCCCCAGTAGGGTTTCCTCCTCTCCGTTGGTGTCGATAAACGTCGAGTTTTTCCTAGTCATCCTATGACGTCTAGTTGTACCTATCCCCATGTGGATTTACCTCTCCGTTGGTCTTGGTAAACGTCGAGTTTTTCCCGATCATCCGTTGATGATTTGGTTGTGTCCTCCTTCCCAAGTGAAGTATTCTCCTCTCCGTTGGTGTCGATAAACGTCGAGTTTTTCCCGATCATCCGTTGATGATTTGGTTGTGTCCTCCTTCCCAAGTGAAGTATTCTCCTCTCCGTTGGTGTCGATAAACGTCGAGTTTTTCCCGATCATCCGTTGATGATTTGGTTGTGTCCTCCTTCCCAAGTGAAGTATCCTCCTCTCCGTTGGTGTCGATAAACGTCGAGTTTTTCCCAATCATCCGTTGATGATTTGGTTGTGTTCACTCTCCCCAGTAGGGTTTCCTCCTCTCCGTTGGTGTCGATAAACGTCGAGTTTTTCCTAGTCATCCTATGACGTCTAGTTGTACCTATCCCCATGTGGATTTACCTCTCCGTTGGTCTTGGTAAACGTTGAGTTTTTCCCATTTCGTCCGTTGACGTATGGTTGTATCCCTGCCATTCATTCATTAATGTCTGGTTACCTCTCCGTTGGTCTTGGTAAACGTCGAGTTTTTCCTAGTTGTCCGTTGGCATCTAGTTGTGATTTCTTTTCCCATTCATCGTCATTGCGATGTCTGGATGTGGCTGTGCCCTTGAAAAAAAAAAACCAAAAAAATATACCCAGCAATAAATATCAAATCCCAGTGGACGTTTCCATTGGTGGATCCCTGCATTGTGCAAATTCTACGGTTCTTGGTATTCAATCCCTGTTTACCCTGAAAGTCTGACAGTCGTTGCTCTCATCCATTCGGGTTCCCAGCTGATTGAATAGGGGCAGCTGTAGCACCTCAAATTTGCACCCATCATTGTACATACATTTTCATATTAGGTCATAGCATATCATGGTCCATTGCATAGCATTGCATTGCCTCTTTTGCCTCAAGTGCAAGCCAATCAAGGAATTGGGTCAAACTGATCAGGAGATCAGTCAGTCAAGCAAGCAAGCCCAATTCTCAAGGGAGCCAAGGCCTTGGGGTTTGTCCAACAAGTTCACATGGCTTGGAGGTCTATTTGAAGTATTTTGGTCAAGGGTTGAAGACTTGGAGATCATCAGTTCATACACAGACAGTCAAAAACCCTAAAAAAGTCAACTGTCAGTCAAGGCAGTGGATGGTGGCCATTCTTGTGGAATTTGGGCACCATGATCAATAATCAAGAGTTCATACAACTTGGGACATCATTTGAAGTCAAGTTCTCAAAGAATTAGGGTTTGGAAGTCATCAGTCAATGCACAATCAGTCAGAAACCCTAAAAGTCAACTGTTGGTCAACTGTCCATTTAATCAGTGATTTGATGATTGGAATTGGTTTGTGAGAGTTCATTCATGTCCAAATAGTCATCATATATCATGCCAAACACCATCATGGAAGAATTTGAAGCCAGATCAGAAATTTCCCAAAATAGAAACTGGGCCTGTAACTGAAACCTGCCATAAATGGAAAGTCTTGATCCTCAAACCTACATTTTGATACAAGCCTCAAATGAATTTTTGCCCAACATGAAAGTTGAAGATCTTGTTCTCCCATTTCCAAAAAGTCCTAGAACTCTCAATTCCCATGTGTGGTTGGCAAGTTATGATCGAATCGATTTCAGAAAATCTTGAACTTCAAAGGGCCATATCTCTCAAACCGTTTGGCCAATTTTGGTGGGGTTTTTTCCTACAAGTCACATTTGATCCCCTCTTTCCAAAAATATAAATTTCATGAGCCAAAACCTCACCAATCAAAATGGCATATTTTGACTTTTCTCATTTAAATGTAAGTTTGACCAATGTTTGACTTTTTGATATAAACATTTTTCTAACATTTGGCCAATTGGAACAGCTCAGAAATATCATTTAAAACATGTTTGCAAGCTCAAATTATGCAGTGCTTGCACCCATCATGTATCCATGTTTAGTTGCTTGAATTGGAAGAAAAGTACAAATTCAACCATGCTACCCCATGCTATCCACCATGCCTTGCTTTGTACTTTGAAAACAGAAAATTGGAAGCACATTTGCTGTCATTTGAAGCTTCATTGTGCAGCCAAAAAACCAGCAAAAGAGGCCATACTAATTTGCTTGAAAATGGGCAAAAGGACACTTTCATCCATACTTCCATGGCCATGCTTTGTACTCACACATAGCAGTTTTTGTGCACCATTTTTTCTGTCAAACCAATCCTAATAGCAGGCACATAAACCACATTGGACAGCAAACACAAAAAAAACTCACTCATTTCTAAGAAACCTCATCTTTGGCATTTTTCCAAAAATCTTCAAAAACTTCCAAAGAGCTAAGCCGTGCCTTGTTTGAAACAACATCCAAGCAACATGTTGAACCTTTTTAAACTCCATTCTTCAACTGTAAGAGCTCTTGGTGGACTGTCCTTTCCAAGCTCCATTAATGGCAAAGTGAGATTGCATCCAAACCAAGCCATCTCAAGCAAAACCTTCTTCATCATTCATCTTTTGAAGACCTTTGGAGCATCTGTTTTAGCTTATAACACACAAACAACAACTGTTTCGTGGATTTCTTCAAAAATAAGTAAGGATTCGAATCACTCTTTTCTCTAAATGATGCTATGCTTTATGAAGAGCTTGCCTTGCTGTTTATTCTGCTCTTTGAATCGTGAAAAACCATCGAGAAATGAGAGAGAACGAGAGTTTTAAAGTTTGTTGTTCATGATTAATTTTGTTCGATTCTTGATGTTGTTGTTGTTTTTAGACAAATGGCATGTTGATTCATGTTAGGGGCTGTTAGATCTTCATGAAAATATGTTTAAATGTTGTTTTTGGGACCTTTTGGGGTTTCTGGAAAAATTAAGTTGAAGGTGATGAAGAAAACCTTGCTGTTTTTGGGCTGCTGCGTTTTACCTGCGGATTTATCCGCGACCTTCATGTTGCTGCGTTTTACCTGCGGATTTATCCGCGACCTGCATAGCCATCCGCGGATTTTCCTGCGGATTTCGTGCATTAGGGCTTCGCCTTCAATATTTATTTCATTTAATTACTCAATCTTCCAAAAATCATAAGTTCCTCATTTTAATTCCAAATTCATTGGGAATTTTTGCATCATGTCCATCTTGATCTCTAGTTTTTTGTCATATATTTTCCAGAATTTTTGGATGAGTGGTTTTTAAATGTTGCTAGGGTTTGTGACATGTGACCAAGTTTTGTACACTTTGCCAAAACATTTGTGAAATGATGAGAATGTATCCAATGGCTCCCAAATTTTTTGTGCTTAAACTAGACACACTCATGGTGATTTTGGTGTAGAGTTTGTGAATTTATCATTTGTGGTTTGTGAGTTATGATTTTTTGAATTAGGGTGTGACAATTTGTGTCACACCATTGATGACCAACTTCATGATTTTCATTACCATGCTTCTTGACCTCAAAATGGATTGAAATTTTGCATGAACCTACTCTTGTATGTCTAGTTGGCCTGTGAATTTTCTTGGAATTATTTGTGGCATTTCCTAATTGTTTGAGATTTTCTCCCCTGCCTAGTCAATTGTTGACTTTGTGTGACACATGTTCCCATTTCATTTGTGAAATTCTCATACTTTATTAGATGGACATGAAATTTTACATGAGATAACTAGACATCCTCATCTTTGCCATGGTTTTAGTCCCATTCATTTATCATATGCCATCTCTGATTTATGAATTTTCTAAGTTGATACATGTTTGGTTGACTTCTTTGAGCATGTTCAAAATTGCTTTGACTTTCTGATTTTCATTGACTGCCTTCCACTTGTCCAAATGAGATGAAATTTGACATGCTTACCATGCTGTGGATTGTGATTGACCATGATTTATTTGGTGATTTTTGGAAAATGTTTAGATTGCTTTTGAGTTAAGTCTTGCTGTTGACTTCTATGAGCTTCTGTGTGCCACACTTTGACCTAATTTGCTCATGAAATGATGATGATGATTGATATGAGTGTAAACCCAATTGGTTTTGTTTCCTAATGGTTTGAACATGATTTTGGATACTTGACCCTTGCTGTTTTGACTTTCTCATTCATCTTTGACCCTAGGCTTGCCCTAGTGGTCCTGCTACTCACCTTTGAGCTTGTGTTTTCAGGTTGACCATCAAATGGCCATTAAGACCAATTCTTTTGATTGAGCTTACTCAAGTATCATTGCCTAACCTCTTTGTTTTGTAGGTGGCTTGGCTCACATGCCATAAGCCTTGTGCCTTGCACATCCTTGTGCCCCCCAATTGACTGTTGGTGTCTGTTTCTGTTTGTTTTGTTTGAAGTTGCATACTAACATCTGCTTGACTGTTTCAGGTGCTTTAGTTGCTTAGTTCCTTGTGAACTTTTTGCTTTGCTTTGCTTGTATAAGCAATTTGCATTGAGGTATGTCTCTTTGTCTTCATGTAGTCTGGAAGACCTGGCCTGTTACTTGGCCAGGCAACTGTCTGAAGTCCTCCTTAAGAGGCGATGTTTGTGGATGTTTAACTTTGTCCTTGCATAGAGTCAAAGACCTCCTAAGTGAAGAGGCAATTGGTGGAAGGTAGGGATATGCAATCTATCCCCCACTATTCAGTGTGTCTTCTGTTCTGCTCACACCACTGTGTTGATGCATTTCAGATACAAACCCAAGATCTTGTACCATTGTACAGTTGAGTCAGTTTTAAATGTGTAGAAGGGTTCCCACTTTCTGAACCCACACATTCTTGTCTTGAGCTCTCCCAGGCCAGGGATAAGAGCCGTGAAGTCTTACCTTCACTCACCTTTCATCTGCTTCACCTAGCCCCTCAATGGCAAGGTTAAGAGCACATTCACCCCGTTCCAGAGGTTTGTTTGTTGAGGTTGATATGACCCCTTGACTAAAACCTAACCCTTGTTTGAGCCACTTGTTTGTGTATAGCGTGTGCTATCTGTGCTTGTAGGATTGTTTGACTTGCTTCCTGTGCAAGGTAGGATTGTTTGACTTGCTTCCTGTGCAAGGTAGGATTGTTTGACTTGCTTCCTGTGCAAGATAGGATTGTTTGACTTGCTTCCTGTGCAAGTTAGGATTAGTTTAGACTTGCTTCCTGTGCAAGTTAGGTTTTGCTTGGCTTGCTTCCTGTGCAAGTTAAGTGTGTGTGGCTTGCTTCCTGTGTGAGCCATGCTTAGGATAGGTTGGCCCTCGTGCCATTTAGCTAGAAACCTTAACTTAGGGTTGATTTTTGCATGACAACATCTAGGCTCGAGTCGTAGTCTCCCTAGAGTTGTGTCTCCCTCTGTTATCTGGTTAGGCTAGTCCTTTATCCCTGCGTAGGGGAACTACATCACCCTGATCTTCATACCAGATGAAGTATGTAGGCAGGAGATTGAGCTGATCTCTCCGGGCGCCCTTTTTCTTTTTTGTGTGTGTTGTCTGACCTTTGCTAGGCTCGAGTCTGTGACTCCTTAGCATTTGCTGTCCGTCTGTTTGTGTGTGTTTAACAGTTATAGGCTCGAGTCCCCGACTCCCTATTAACTTGTTGTGTTGTTGTGTGCTTGGAAGCTGATATAAGTCCATCGAGTGGCAGTTAGGTTCCAGTGTGCGTGTGTTTGGTTCGGATGCTGATGTAAGTCCAGTGATTGGCATTCAGGCTCCATGTTTGCCTTCTTGATTGCGTTTTGGTTCGGATGCTGACATAAGTCCAGTGATTGGCAGTCGGGCTCCACGTTTGCCTGTGTTTGTGTTTGTTTGTGTGCGTGTCATCCGAGCTACGAATGCTCTGATTCTTCTCTCGTCCGAGAAGATACGTATGCATAGGATGCGACATCCTAGCGAGCATGTGTCGTCTCCCCAGTCCGAACTACTTCGACTCTGATGTCTATGCCTGATAGACTAAGTAGGCCCAGGATGCAGTATCCTGCCGAGTCAAGTTTCAGTCAGTTTCTTGTGTCTCTTTTCAGCCAGTGTGTGTGTGTGAGCAGTGTTTTAGCAACCATTTTCCTTTCTAGTGTGCGTGGATCCCGTAGAGTACTACGGATGCGTAGGGGTGCTAATACCTTCCCTTCGCATAACCGACTCCCGAACCCATCCTCTTTGGTCGCGAGACCATGTTCTTTCCCAGGTTTACTTCGAGCGTTTCCTTTCCCTCTTTTGGGATAAATAACGCACGGTGGCGGCTCTGTTGTTCTTTCTTTCCCGCCGGTTTTTCGCGTGATGCGACAATAGGCACGAGACCGAAGATCTTGTCAAACACAAAAATATAATCAATGAATTCTTTTCTCACCCCTCACACTCTATTTTTTTTCTCAAACATCTTTTATACCAAAACATATGCACACATAAAAAGGGCTCCCTAGGAGTACCTATGGTTTTATTGACGTCAAATTTATCTATAGCTTGATGGTCGTGAATTTACCGCTACAAAAATTAAGTGCAGACTCTGTTGAGGAGTAGTCCTCAGTGGGTTTAGCCTACTTTTTATGTATATATATTTGTAGATTTGATGTTTGTATATATTGTTTATGTGATATAATATGCCTGTTGTGCTTGGTAATCTCTGAGTGGTGAGATAAGTTCTAACCCGAACTTGAGTGCAATTAAGATAGGAGGATGGTATAGTCATGTTCAACTTGTGTGGAGTAGTCCTTAACAAGTTGGCTTGAGATCCATCTACTCAGTGGAGACCTCTTTGGAGCTACTGGTGTCACATAAGTTATTTATGGATAGGAATTACTTTCTCTAAATCCGGGGTCCGAGAAGCTGAGGACCGTAGAACATTTAACCCAACTTGGCCTATTTAAGACGTAGTGCGGAGACTGTTCAAGTGTAGACTTGATAACAGTTGTTACGCGATACTACACTCAGACGAGTTTCTCTTGAGAATATTATGGGTTGATGAGTCAGTCATCCTAACCTATAATATCCGATAAATGGGATTAAGACTATAGGAACTTTTATAGAACATGATCTATATGTTTTTACCCTTAGTACACTCCTTTGGGATGGTTCTTAACCCGACCCCATGCTCGTGACTCACAACAAACCCTTTGGTTCTTGGTTGATCTGATCATGTCTTGTCAATATCAATGGAACTTGGGTGTTGATAAGGTGAAAAACATAATCCACCAAAATGGATGGTTGATCTTGATAATGACTTGATCCATCCCTTGACCTCTGTTTGTTTTTTCCTTGTGTGTGATCCATTGTGTGTGATTGTTGCATTCATGCATACATGCATATCATGACATTCATCACAAAAATATAAATTCCAAGGAACTAAGGTCTTATTTGCAAATATTTTTCAGACCACGGATTCTGGACGAAGAAACACTAAGAAGTATAGTTTCAGATGTCCTGGTTTGAAAGAGATAAGGAAGTTGTCATCCTTTGTATTAGATCCCTTAGACTTCAAGCAACATCATGGGAAGCTCTTATATGTGTTATATGATGATGTGGTTGAAGGACTTATGAGTGTTTTGGTTCAGTTCTATGACCCTCTCTACCGATGCTTCACTTTTCCATATTATCATCTTGTGCTCACATTGGAGGAGTATGGACATCTCTTAGGTATACCCGTATCTGACAAAGTTCCTTTTAGTGGATTAGAGGAGGTCCCAAGACCTAATATTATAGCTGAAGCTCTTCATTTGAAGAAATCTGAGATTGATGCTCATTTGGTGAAGAAAGGAGGAATTCTTGGGTTGACTTCTGAGTTTCTCATTGGTAGGGCTACTGTTTTTGCTCAAGTCGGTAGTATGGATGCTTTTGAAGACATCTTTGTTTTGATCATCTATGGTTTAGCTTTGTTCCCTAACATTGACGATTTTGTTGATGTTAACGCCATTAGAATCTTCTTGATTGGGAATCCTGTTCCTACTCTGTTGGGTGACATGTATTTTTCTTTGCATTTGAGTAATTCTAGAGGTGGTGGGACTATTTTATGGTGTGTTCCTCTTTTGTACAAGTGGATTATTTTGCACTTGCCTCAGATGCCTACTTTCGTGGAGAATCGACAATGTCTACGGAAGTCCCAGAGACTTATGTCTCTCACTAATGATGATATTGTTTGGTATGATTCTGCATTGGGTAGCTTGGATATTATTGATAGTTGTGGTGAGTTCTCTAATGCGCCTCTCATTGGTACACAAGGAGGAATCAACTACAACCTAGCATTGGCCCGTTGTCAACTTGGGTTCCCCTTGAGAGATAAGCCTAATAACACTCGGTTAGAAGGTTTATTTTATCAAGAGGGTAAAGATCCCTAACTTTTGAAGAAAAGGATGATACATGCTTGGTATAATGTGCATGGGAAGGGAAGATCCGAGCTCGATCCATGCAACTATGTAGCCTTGGAAGCTTACACTATTTGGGTGAAGAAGAGGGCTTTGGAGCTGAAGATGTCATATGCTTGTGAAAGACCTATGTCTATGGTTATGGCTGAGCCATCAACCCTCCCTAACCAAGATGTAGAGGAGTTGGAAGACACACTCACCAATATGAAGCAAGAGAGAGATATGTGGGAAGAGCGGTTCCATGCTTTGAGCCGAAAGCATGAAGAGTTGCAGCTTGAGTCGAAAGACAAGGATGCACTTATTGAGATTCTTGAAGACCGAGCAATGAAGAGACAGAGAGATCCAGAGGGTTTATCTTCCCCTAGTATGCCTCAGCCTTCCGGTGCTTGGAAGAATATTATTGATCAGTTAGTCCTCGAGAAGGCTCACATGAAGACATCCTTTGAGTCCAAGATTCGACGCATCCGAAGGAAGTATGCACCCATAGCCAGATCATCTGATGCAGTAGCTAGGGATCCTTAGTATGACATCTTACTTTTCTCTTGTATTTCTATTTTGGTTTCTGAAATTGTACTCAATGTAATTCTTCCAATTTTATGAATAAAAAGAAATTTTATGGTCAATCAAATTGTTACTATTGTTATTATTTGAATATATATATTTGCAAATGAGACTTCATATGTTCCTTGAAATAAAAAACAAACAAAAACATTACATTTTATACATCATTTGCATAACAGGTTTCTCTCTCCAGATGTGTTATTCGTTCTTCTTCTGTGCATCAGCCAAGCTGACTCACAGATATAATACTCATGGTAATCAACCGAAGAGAATGGAGCATCTAGAGAAAGAGAACCGAGAACTGAAGGACGAGATCTCCAGGCTTACGACACTAATGGAGTCTGTCATTGCTGCCCAGAATCAGTCATCACCATCTCCTACAACTCCTCCTCCTCAGAGAACCATCATTTATGAGATTGCTTCCTCAACTGTTCCTGTTTCTGCTACAAGTCAACCCATTCATGCTATGCCTGTTGGATTCCCTTGGGGAATGCCACCAAATTTTATGCCAGAAGGTTATGCATCCATGTTTGCTTCTTTGCCGACATCTAGCCCGGTCATGTTAGTGCCACCTCCGGTTGTTCATAATCTTCCTCGTGTTGAAGACATTATCTACCATTCTGAGTCGTCTGAGGATCCAGATGTGTACGAGAAGATGGATGAAATGAAAGATCAATTCCTTGAGTTGCGCAAAGAGTTGAAGACTCTGAGAGGGGAAGACTTGTTTGGAAAGAGTGTTGTTGAACTCTTCCTGGTCCCCAATGTTAAGATCCCAGTGAAATTCAAGGTCCGAGACTTTGAAAAGTACAAAGGGAATACTTGCCCGCTAAGCCATCTTATTATGTATGCCGGGAAAATGTCTACTCAAACTGATAATGATCAGCTATTGATTCACAATTTCCAAGACAATTTAACTAGAGTTGCCTTGAGATGGTATATTGTCTTGGTTAGTGCTAGCATTTGTACTTTCAATGACTTAGGTGAGGCCTTTGTCAAACAGTATAAGTACAACGTTGACATGGCGCATGATAGAGACCAGTTGAGGTCTATGTCTCAGAAGGATAAAGAGACATTCAAAGAATATGCCCAGAGATGGAGAGAATTGGCTGCTCAAATAAATCCACCTCTTGAAGAGAAGGAAATGACGAAGATCTTCTTAAAGACACTGAGTTCGTTTTATTACGAACGTATGATTGCAAGTGCCCCCAATGATTTTACCGAAATGGTAAACATAAGATGAGGCTAGAAGAAGGAGTCTGTGAAGGAAGTTTGTCTAAAGAAGAGGCGTCAGCTAGCAAGAAGTATGGTAGGAGTTTCTCTAAGAGGAAGGAAGGAGAAGCTAATTCAGTGCCAATAGGAAGGCAGAGGAGGCCTCACGTCAGAAAAGGTTCTCAACCCCATCAACATCAACACCAAGTTTCTTCAGTAATTTCGGGTTTTCCCAACAATTCTAATAATCAATCAGTTCCAATTCAGCAACAACAACATCAACAACAACCACAACAAAGAACCAACTACAACAACAATAATCGCCAACAAAATTTTGAAAGGAAGAAGGTATCCTTTGGCCCTATTCCTATGATGTATGCAGAGTTATACCCGTCATTGGTCCTCAAAAATCTAATCCAACCAAGAAATCCTCCACAAATCCCTGAGCCACTACCATGGTGGTTCAAACCTGATCTTCATTGTGCTTTTCACCAGGGAGCCCCTGGTCATGATATAGAGAACTGTTATCCACTGAAATATAAAGTTCAGAAGCTGGTAAAGAATGGTATGGTATCCTTTGAGGAAAGAGCGTCAAATGTGAAATCCAATTTGTTGCCCGCTCATGGTAACGCTTCTGTCGACATGGTGGACGACTGTCCATGGAATTTCCGAGTTTTTGATGTGAAACGTATCTAAAGATATCTGACGGGGATGCATAAGACTTTGTGTTTTATTAGTCACTGTGAACATGACCATGATGGTTGTGTCATTTGCAGTGTGAACCCCCGTGGGTGTATGATTGTCAAGAGAGATATCCAGAAGTTGATGGATGAGAATGTAATCCAGATTCAACAATCGAGGGATATGGGAGATGATTTGAATGTCATTATACCAGTGTTTAAGACCCCTTAGTGGGTCGTCATTCAGTTTGATAGTAGCAGCAACAATAATGTCAATAGATCGGTATCACCGTTGGTAATACGGTTAGCGGGCCATGTCCCTTATGCCTCTGATAAAGTTGTGCCATATCAATACAATGCCACTATGATTAAAAACGGTCAAGAGGTTCCTCTACCAGTTGCAGACTCAATGGTGAATGTCACAGATATAGCAAAGGTGACCCGTAGTGGTCGTGTGTTCAGTCCAGTTTTCCCTAAGGTTGTAGAAGATGCTTCCGTGAGTAAGAAGTAAGAGATTCCAGTAGCGAATCCGATTAGTACTCCAATGTGTTAGTCAGGTGAGTCCAGCAAGTTGAAGACTAACAATGATGATGAGGTATTAAGGTTAATTAAAAGAAGTGAATTCAATGTTGTAGAGCAGTTGCTCCAGACGCCGTGAAAGATCTTCGTGTTATCATTACTAATGAATTCTGAAGCGCACAGGGAGGCATTGCAGAAAATGTTGGAACAGGCCTATGTTGAACATGATGTTACTGTGGATCAGTTTGACCACATAGGTGCCAACATTACTTCTTGTAACAATTTTATTTTTTGTGATGAAGAGCTTCCCGAGGAAGGCATAAATCACAATTTGGCATTACATATTTCAATGAAATGTAAGAAGTACGCTTTGTCCAATGTGTTGGCTGACACTAGGTCATCATTGAATGTGTTACCAAAATCAACTTTGTCTAGACTCTCCTACCAAGGCACCCAAATGAGGTACATCAGCGTAGTTGTCAAAGCGTTCGACGGTTCTCGTAAAACTGTCATTGGAGAAGTGGACCTTCCAGTGAAGATAGGTCCGAGTGATTTCCATATTACTTTCCAAGTGATGGATACCCACTCGTCCTATAGCTACTTATTGGGAACACCATGGATTCATGAAGCTGGAGCTGTGACGTCTACTATACACAAGAAGCTGAAATTTGTGAAGAACGACAAGCTTGTCATTGTTGGTGGAGAGAAGGCATTATTGGTGAGACATTTGTCATCTTTCACATATGTTAATGCTAAGGAAGAGGTTGGAACGTCGTTCTAAGCCTTATCTGTTGCTGATGAATTGAAGAAAATTGGGGCATCCATGTCTTCTTTGAAAGATGCACAAGAGGCTATTCAGGCTGGCAGTGTTGATAAGTGGGGTCGTGTCATGGAGGTCATTGAGAACAAGAACAAGGCAGGGCTAGGATTTCAACCAAGGTCATTCAAAGCCAATGTCAAAGTTATGCAACTAGTATTCCGCAATGGAGGGTTCATTCCTGAGATTGATCAACACTCAACTGTCGTTACTGAAGACAGTGGTGATGAAGACGAAGCTTGCGCCAACTTTGTGACTCATGGCCAGATTTGCAACAATTAGGTTGTTGTTGATGTTCCTATTGCCATTCATCGTTCTAAGTAATTTTTTTTTAAATTTTTTTAAGAAAAAGCTTTCTCCTATGCCTAAGGGAGAAGTGAACATTGTTGGGCATTTTCTTTATTATCATCAATGAAATACAATTTTATTCATCCACATCTATGATGTTTTATTTTTAATTTTTGCTTTTTCTAATAATGGTAATCACAAAAAGACATAAATAAATAATAGTCTTCTCATCTACATAATATTTGTTTGCACTCCACTTCTCTAAAATCAAAATATCAAATCATTATGCAGGTTGGTTCTCAAACCCATTGAATACAATGATCCTACTCCCTCTCCAAACTTTAATTTCCCTGTGTTTGAAGCTGAGGAAGAGATAGATGATGAAGAAATATCTTATGAGTTATCCCGTTTACTTGAGCACGAGAAAAAAGTCGTTCAGCTGTTTGAAGAGCATATTAAACTAGTCAACTTGGGTTCCGAAGATGATATGAAGGAAGTCAAGATTGGGTCTCAACTGTGTCCAGAAGCTAAGAAGGGGTTGATTGATCTTCTTCGAGATTATTCTGATGTGTTTTCTTGGTCCTATCAAGATAAGCCTGGTCTGGATTCTGAGATTGTGGAGCATAGATTGTCGTTGAAGCCAGAATGCCCGCCAGTCAAGCAGAAGTTGAGAATGACTCGTCATAATATGGAAGTGAAGATCAAAGAGGAATTACAGAAGCATATTGATGATGGGTTTCTTGTTACCTCTGAATATCCGCAATGGGTGGCCAACATTGTGCCTGTTCCGAAGAAAGATGGAAAAGTCCGCATGTGTGTTGATTATAGAGATTTGAATAAAGTCAGACCGAAAGATGATTTTCCTCTGCCACACATTGATATGTTGGTAGACAATACAACTATATTCAAAGTCTTTTCGTTTATGGATGGACTTTCCAATTATAATCAGATCAAGATGGCACCTGAAGATATGGAGAATACCATATTGATTACACCATGGGGAACATTCTATTGTAGAGTGATGCCTTTCGGTTTAAAGAATGTTGGTGCGACATACCAGAGAGCTATGACCACTCTTTTTCATGATATGTGAAGCTAGCGGAAATATACCCGAACGTATCGCACACTCGAACATACAACAGAGTTGCCATCGAACTTTATTTATCCCCAAAGGGAAGGGAAAACATCGATAAAACCCAGGGGAAAGAGATATACTGGGTAAGGAAGTCGATTGTGCAAGGGGAAGGTATTAGCACCCCAAACATCCATGGTACTACATGGGAACCGTTTTGATTGTTCTCGCTCTAGTAGGTGTGATATCTAAGGATTACTCACGAAAGATGAGGGGAAAGGAAGAGAATAGATAAAGTGCTCGATGAGGATTGGGGCCATCATGCTTACGTATTCTCATTGTGCAATGAGAAAATCAGAGCAATCGTAGTTCAAGGAACTAGAGGCAGGAGGTGGAAAGAATTGTGATAAAGGTGTAGTCTGAACCAAAGAATAGTGTTTTGAACTCCAAAAAGGGTGAAAAGATGAACCCAAGAGTGAGGTGGCTATTACCAGTACATGGGCTAGTAAGACCGCCACTATAGGGTAAAGCCGAAAAGACGAAGAAATAGGTGTTTGGGCACGGTCCTAAACATCTCTTGATTCACAAGGTGACGCAAGAAGGAGCACAAAGAGGTAGTGTATTTGGCTCAAAGATAACTGGTATATCACGTAAAGTGAATGAAGGTAGAATATGAGTGCATCGTGGAGATGAACGGGGTGAAGTGGCCAAAGTCATAGAATTGAATATTTAGTGATAAGTGACTGAATAAGTATTGTTTGAAACTGAAAGGTGGAAGTGTATTGGAATCCATAAGAGAAATGGGATTTATACCAAGGAGATGTTTGGGTAACAAGCCAAACAACTCTAGATAGAAATGCGGACTTTATGTTAGGCGTCCTAAAAGGATGTATATGAAGTTCCAAAGAAAATGTGTTTCATTGTCAAAGGAACAATATGTCACTAGGTGAACGATTTATGATCGAAGGCAGGTAATGAATTGTGAAAGATATGAGTGATGCCCTAAGGCGGAAGAGGAATAATTAGAAGTATGCTCACCAAGGATTCACATACTCGTGCCTACGTATTCTCGTTGTACAATGAGAAAATCAGAGTAATCGTAGTTCGGAAAACCACGAGAAATATATATATATATATATATATATATATATATATATATATAGAGAGAGAGAGAGAGAGAGAGAGAGAGAGAGAGAGAGAGAGAGACATATAGTGATGAAGAGTATAATTTGCACCAACAAAATGGTATCAAGAGAACCCACAACTGGACGGAACTTGGAATCAAAGAGTAAACAAGCCTCTCAACCAAAAGAATAACTTGAATGTCTGGGTACGAGCCAAACAACTCTTGATTCACAAGATGAACTGATGCTACAACGTCTCTAAGGGGTAAAAGCGAGGCCCAAGAGAAAGTATTGTGTACAAGGAACAATATATCACTGGATGGGGAACAAACAGTTCGAGATCAAATAAGAACGGTATCTTGGATCCAAGAAAGGGATACACTCTTAATCAAAGAGCAAAGTGGTGTCTTAGCCAAAAAGAATTGAATTAAATGTTTGGGTACGTGCCAAACAACTCTCGATTGATGAGGTGGACTGTCGTTAGATCGTCCTAAAAGGATAAACAAGGAGTCCAATGAGAACTATGATCGATCTCAAAAAGATGGTATTGATTGAATGAAGAATGATTGATTGATAAATAGGGTAGCTCGCGAAGAAACTGGATTCTCCTGCCTATATATTCTTATAGTGCAATAAGGAAATCAGAGCTTTCCTAGTTCATCCTACTAGGGATGAAAACAAGATGATTAGGGGCAAAAGAATGTGATTGAATGAGTGAATAGAAATGAATAGAAATGGAGAATGAGTAAAAAGAGAGACTAGACAGTCAATTGGTAGAAATCACGCTAAAGTCTATGAATAAGGGCGAACGCTTTGAATATTTAGGGCCTACGCCACATACGCAAAGTCGCTCTAGACAAGGATAGGAGAAACTCCGTCTCAATATTTCTTACTACTTAAGGCTTGTAACGCATGATACTTCTCTTAACTGACAAGTTGTTGGTGAAGAATCTTCATTGTTGATCCTTGTGTTGATGTTGATTTTGTATGAAGAAAACTTGGTAGTTTAATCGGTTCGAATTACACTAAAGTCTACGAGTAAGGGAGAACGCTTTGAATATTGGGGCCTACGCCCCATACGCAAAGTCGATCTAGACAAGGATAGGAGAACTCTGTCTCATCATTCCCTATTGCTTAAGGCTCGTTTCGTACAATTTGAATCGTATTTACCAAGTGTTGACCTTTGATTTATCTTGTATAATCCGCTGCTTGATGTGAGAATCTTGACTTGAGGCTTCGAGCTCCACAGCTTAGAAGAAAAATTCTTATTAAGTACCGGAAGAGTTTGCAAAAGAGTTTCGGTAGTATTTTTTAACTTTCTTTGTGTGTACCGGAAGACTTTGCAAAAGAGTTCCGGTACACAAAAATTGACTACCGAAACTCTTTTGTAATGTCTTCCGGTATACAAAAAAAATAAAAAATGTTTGAAAAATGAGTACCGGAACTCTTTTGCAAAGTCTTCCAGTACACAAAAATTGACTACCGAAACTCTTTTCCAAAATTTTCCGGTACACAAAAAAAATATATTAAAAAAATGCTTGAAAAATGACTACCGAAACTCTTTTGCAAAGTCTTCTGGTACACAAAAATTGACTTCCGAAACTCTTTTGCAAAGTCTTCCGATCTACACACAAAAATATTTTAAAAAATGTTTGAAAAATGACTACCGAAACTCTTTTGCAAAGTCTTCCGGTACACAAAAATTGACTACCGGAACTCTTTTACAAAGTCTTCCGGTATACACAAAAAATATTGAAAAAATACTTGAAAAATGATTATCGGAACTCTTTTGTAAAATCTTCCGGTACACAATTTTTTTAAAAAAAATACAAATAATAATAAAATAATAAATTAGTTTAAAATATATAATGATAAAATTAGTATTTTTATGAAATGTAGGGTGTAGGGATAAATGTAGGATATGAGGTAAAACTTTCAATAAAAAAGGGGCTGCACTAAAAGACAAGAAAAACTTTACTTAAAAAAAAAACCCGGACCGGACCGACCGATCGGTTCACTAGATCGAACCGGACCGGTCCAACTTGCCCCTTGCCCCACCAATCTGAACACAAACCAGTAAAAGGGGAGCGTGAAAAAAAGGGTGCCACGGTGGTGGCCTCATGGCCGCGGTGATGCCGTCCGGGGGGGCCAATCGGCGGCGGTCCCCCTTCCAAGAGGTGTTGTGATTTTACTCTATCTTCTTCAACTCTTCAAAGCTCCATTTATGTGTTTCTTGAAGGTTTTGAGGTAAGTGAAAAATCAAAATATTGCTCAAAATTGTTCAAATAAAAGTGTTTTATGCTTGGATTGTTATGGATTTTCATGATTGAATGCTTAATTTTGATAATTTTCATTGTTAATGATGGATTTGAGATGTTGGGATTTAAGAAAAAAGTAAATTTTTTATGTTAAGACATGTTTAAAAATTGTAAAAAAAAAAAGGATTATTATAACCATCTATTAGTTCTAATTCAATGTAAATTATGTAATTTGAACACTAAAATTATGCTAGAAATTGTCATGCTAATTACCACTTGAAAAGTTGATTTTTTTTAAATGCAAATAAGTGCTTATGGAAAAAAGTTGTTTGTTTTTATGAAGCTAATTTTATGTTTTGAACTTGTTTAATTGCTATGCCAAGTATGTTAATTATACGTCAATGATTATGCTAAGAATTGAAGACTATTTGTTAAGATAATTTCTATGTTACTTACACTTTGGTTTTCTTTGGAAATAATTACTTATGTAAAAAATCTATTTCGCTCTATGCTTAAATCAAAGTTATTGCTATACTAACTACCACTCTATTGTTATCTTAAGTGCAAATCCTTGTTAGACTATAGGGAAGACAATGTTTTGCTCATTTTCATGCTACTTTAGTGATCAATTCTTGAATAATTAAACTACTTTTTATGATCAAATTAACTTCAAAACAGTAGCAAAATCTAAAGACTCTATCACATGTAATTAACAAGATCCACCAAACAAGAGAATTCATGGCAATGACATGAAAATAGTAAAAGTTCAAGGCTTACCAACGGAACCTAGACTTGCTCCGGTGCGTGTTGAAATGTTACCGAAAAGAAGCAAAATCCGGAAAAACTTCAAGAGGTAATCCTTTTATTATGCTTCCAATAATCCAAATGATAAGATGAATATTGATGTTTAGAAGATGAAAATTAGGGAATGGTAGAAAAGTGATTCATGCTTGAATCTTGATGAAATTGTTGAAGATTGATGAACACTTGAATTATTGAGAATGATGATGAGTATTGAATTGTCGAATTGTGATGAATGTTGAATGATAATTGTTGAATGTTTGTGGTTAAGTTCTACCAAAACTAGAATTTCAATGTGAAATTCTAGATGGTAATGGTGATGAACTTTGGTGGAGGTTATGGAAATGGTGAAAAGGTTGAGAGAAAATTTAGAGGTTAGAAGCAAAAATGGTGAAAAAATGGTTAGAGTCGTTAACCTCTAAAATTGGGGAAAATGAAGGTTTATATAATTTTTTTATTAATTATGGTTCCTTGGATTATGATCCAACTCATCACTTTATCAACGGTTAGAAATTAATCGAAAATTAGTTGCGAATCACTAAACTTGACTGTTGGATCAATTGTTATCAATGATTGAGGTTTGATGAAAACTTGCTTAATTTTGTGTTGGTTTGTGAACTTTAAGAAAGTTAGAGTTAGTTAGGGAGGTTAAGGGTAAATGAGTAAATGCATAGTTTTGTGTTAAAATAGGTAGTTAAAGGTAGTTAGAAGCAAGACATGTTTGATTTTAGCATAAGTACCAAGTTTAGGGGTAAGGTGAATGATCACAAACTTGGAACTTGAAAAATAATGAAATTTATGTCTTGATTTTTAATGGTTTTGGAATTGGATTTTTTTGATGAATCATCCTACATCTTCAAGTTCTTTTGGGAATTGATTTGTTGTTGGAAATAAGTACTTTTGAATGGTGTAAATTATGGATCAAATTTCTTTTGTGTGTGTGTATGAATAGGTTTGGAAAAATGGGGAAAATAGAAAGGTCATGCCAAAATTTCTAAGTATTTATGCAGTATTTTTGTGTGATTTTCCCATATCTTTTGGATCACTTTGATTGATGAGCTTGGTGATTGACTTGTTTTATTTTCTTCCTTGTAGCAAGGCCAAAAAAGTGGTGGAAGAGGTATCTTGAAGCATCAAGCGAAGAATGAGAAAAAGCCATGGAAAGAGACCTTGAAAGATGGAAAGTGTTGGAAAAACCTTTCATGAAACATGTTCATGACATAATTGAATTTTTCATGAAAATTATGAATTATTGTGATCAAATGAAAGTGTGATAGGTCTAGGAATATTTAGGAGTCAAAATTGAGTCAATGGTCAAAAGTTTATAAAAAGTCAACAATTGATCAAAAAGTCAATCATATCAAATGATGTAATTTTATCATTTTTCCTTGTAATCCCTTATCTTCACTTGTATCTCAAACAATAACCATGTATCATGAATAGATAAAATATTATATGAGCTTCCAATTTTGCCCTTTTCCTTCAGTTTAAGCAATCTTCTAAGCAAAACATCGTCATTAAAGAGCATATATCCCAATTGTTGAAAATGAAGATGTAATGGTGAAATATACAATGTATGCAAGTGAAATGAATGAAACCTACACATGCATGATGAATGACATGAATAAAGTCGTAAGCTAGGTAAAAATAAAAAGGTAGGGCAAATTTTGGGGTACAACAATATGATGCATAAAGAGATTGAAGTTTATGTTGATAATATGACTGCTAAGTCAAGTGATGAAGAAGAGCATATTGAGCATTTGTTGAAGTTATTCTAGCGCTTGAGGAAATATAAACTCCGTTTGAATCCCAATAGGTGTACTTTTAGTATTCGTTCTGGTAAGTTGTTGGGCTTTATTGTCAGTGAGAAGGGTATTGAAGTTGATCCTGTCAAGGTCAAAGCAATACAAGAGATGCTTGCGCCCAAAACTGAGAAGCAAGTCAGAGGTTTTCTCGTCCGCTTGAACTATATCTCAAGATTCATATCGCATATGACTGCCACATTTGCGCCTATATCAAGTTTCTTCAGAAAGATCAGTCTTGTGATTGGACCGAAGATTGCCATAAAGCTTTTGATGATATCAAAGATATCTACTTGAGCGTCCAATTCTGTCTCCACCTGTTGAGAGAAGACCATTGATCATGTATTTGACTATGCTTGAAGAGAGTATGGGTTGTGTTCTTGGTCAGCAAGATGAACCAGGAAAGAAAGAATATGCAATTTACTACCTCAGTAAGAAGTTCACCGACTGTGAGACTCAGTATTCTATGCTTGAGAAGACATGTTGCGCATTGGCTTGGGCTGCTAAGCATCTGCGCCAGTATATGTTGAATCATACTACTTGGTTGATATCCAAAATGGATCCAATCAAGTACATCTTTGAGAAGCCTGCTTTAACTAGGAGAATTGCCCGTTAGCAGATGTTGTTATCCAAGTATGATATTAAACACCAATCTTAGAAAGTTATTAAAGGTAGTGTCTTGGCTGGCCATTTGGCTTACCAACCTATTGAAGACTACCAGTCAGTGTAATATGATTTTTCTGATGAAGATATTTTGTACTTAAAGATGAAAGATTATGATGAACCATTGCTTGAAGAAGAGCCAGAGTCTGGTTCCCGTTGGGGCATGGTATTTGATGGAGTTGTTAATTCGTATGGTAATGGCATTGGGGAAGTGATTATTACTCCTCAAGGCACTCATTTTTCGTTTACAGCTAGATTGACCTTCAAGTGTACAAACAATATGGTTGAGTATGAAGCTTGCATTATAGGGCTTGAAAAAGTCATTGATCTCAGAATTAAATATCTTGACTTCTATGGAGATTCAGCTTTAGTGGTGAATCAGATCAAAGGTGAATGGGAGACAAATCAACCCGGTTTGATACAGTATAGAGATTATGCAAGGAGGATATCAACTTTCTTTACAAAGGTTGAGTTTCATCATATCCCTCGAGATGAAAACCGGATGGCAGATTCTCTTGCAACGTTGGCTTCAATGATTGTGGTGAAATTTTGGAATGAGGTTCCTAATTTGACCGTGATGCGTCTTGATAGGCCAACTCATGTATTTTCTGTTTAAAAAGTTAAAGACGAAGAGCCTTGGTATTATGATATCAAATGTTTCCTCCAAAGTCAAATTTACCTGTCTGGGGCATCTTTGAAAGATAAGAAGACCTTGAGAAGATTAGTTGGCAACTTCTACCTGAATGGTGATGTGCTTTATAAGAGAAATTTCGATATGATTTTGTTCAGATGTGTGGATAGACACAAAGCAGACCTTTTGATGGCTGAAGTCCATGAAGGTTCCTTTGGTACCCATTCCAATGGACATGTTACGGCAAAGAAAATGTTGAGAGTAGGTTACTATTGGCTGACAATGGAATCTGACAGTTGCAAGTTGTGAAGAAATGCCACAAGTGTCAAATTTATACAGATAGAATTCATGTTCCTCCAACACTGTTGAGCGTCATTTCCTCTTCATGGCCCTTCTCCATATGGGGAATTTACGTGATTGGTATGATTGAGCCCAAAGCTTCAAACGGACACCTTTTATTTTGGTGGCTATTGATTACTTCACAAAGTGGGTTGAAGAGGCATCGTACGCGAATGTGACCAAGCAGGTGATGGTCCGGTTTATCAAGAATCAGATTATATGTCATTATGGTGTGCCAAGTAAGATCATTACTGATAATGGATCTAACATGAACAATAATATGGTGGAAGCTCTTTACAAAGACTTCAAGATTTCACATCATAATTCTTCTCCCTACAGACCCAAGATGAATAGGGATGTTGAAGCTGTGAATAAGAACATTAAGAAGATCATTCAGAAGATGGTTATGACATACAAAGGTTGGCATGAGATTCTCCCATTTGCTTTGCATGGGTACCGTACATTCACCTGCACTTCAATAGGGGCAACCCCTTTCTCTCTCGTTTATGGTATGGAAGTTGTGCTCCCTGTGGAGGTTGAGATCCCATCATTGTGTGTCTTGATGGAAGCCAAGTTGACTGAAGTTAAATGGTGTCAGACCATATATGATCAGTTGAATTTGATTGAAGAGAGAAGATTAACTGCCATGTCTCATGGTCAGTTGTATCAACAGAGAATGAAGAAAGCATTTGATAAGAAGGTCAGACCTCGTGTGTTTAGAGAAGGTGACCCCATGCTCAAGAAGAGTTCACGCGTCCTATGAATGTCGATTCAGTCAAGAAATATTTCGCCTAAAAAGAAAAGAACAGCTTGCTAAGTTGAAAACCAGAAAGGGTGGCTTAGGCAAAAATGAGCGTCTTGGTGGATTGAAAACCCGAAAGGGCGATCCAGGCAAAAGTTAGAGACATAAAACAGAAATTTTATCCCGGTAGATTGAGTACCCCACCTTGAGGCAATCTAGGCAAAAATTAGGGATTATGGGAAGTAACTGCATTCTGCCGGTCCCGATCTTTGAAGCAGTTTTGAAAAGAAGTCATGTGGTCCCAATTTGTCATTTTCAACCAAAGACAAGAGCATAACGAATTTTAAAGTTGGTAGGGAGAGTAGTGATCATTGTATTCAATGTAGCCCTTTTCCATGTAAATTGTCATTTTAAAACTTTGTAAAGATCCATGGAGTCCTGCCATTCGCGAACTACCATTCTGTTAGATAAAGTTGAGCTTTTATTATTTCTACTCTTATTTACTTTTGTTAAATAAAATTGAATTTTTATGATGATAATTTTGAAATAAATTAATGAATAATTATTTTTCTTAAAATAATAAAAACATTCACTTTAAGAATAATCGATTTTAGCAAGGAATGTCAACAGCAATCTAAGAACATGTAAGTCTTGAAGTGCGTAGCATTGTTGGACAGTTGGTTTGGTAACTTTTTCCTCCCCAACAGTTCATCATTTGTTCCCAGCATAGTTGATAAGTTTCTCTGCGAGTAATTTATCATTCCAGTAGAGTTGAGCCGATGATTGGTCCTCTTTGCAAAATTTAGCGTCCCCAGCTGAGGTGTACATATCCGGAACCTCTATCTGGTTTCCAGATCCCCCATTTTCATTTGTTTGTATTGTATAAACGCGATAATTTATCCCCCACGTGAGTCAAATCCGATTATCTTTACCTGGGAATTGGTTTATTTCGTAATTTCCAAGGAGAAATTGGTGATTATTGAGGAATTCGGTGGTCTAGGGTTTGTTCTGACAGATCTCAGCATCCTCGGCATTTGGCTCATTTTCCTCACTCAGAGTTTTATCTCCGGTATTCCCCGGTGGAGTTCGTCTTTTGTTAGAAGATCCCTCGTTCCCGGCAGTATTGGATTCTGAGCAGTATTTGACTTTTGTCCCCTGGAAGGTTGTCTCCCATTTGATGTGGTGTTGACCTAAAATTCTCCACAATATTGATAATTCGGATCCTCAGCAGATCCCTACTATCCTCGGCATGTTTGGTTGTTCATCCTTCAGCAGTGCTCTCTCCCCATAGAGTTTGTCGTGATTGATTGGAGACATGTTCTCCATGTCTTTCCCCCATCATGAGTTTATTTATGCAGAGCTAGATGATTTATTTTCATCCCTATCATTTTCTCCAGTTGGTGTTTCCATCTTGTTGAGATTAGCTTAGTGTTGCACTGATTCAAATTTTTGTTATTTATATCCTTTGTATTGTTTTGTCAACATAATCACAATCATATACATGCATATTCATGCATAAAACACAACATCAGATATTTCATTATGCATTTTATTGCATTTGATTTTTTTTCTTCTGATCCCCTGCTTCGGTAATATTATTTACCCATGCAGATTTGGTGTGTTTGTCCTCCTCTAATTGTAGAGTGTCACCCTCTTAGGCAGAAAGAATTTAACTTTTCTCATTTCCCACTGAGATATTTCCTCGTGGATGACTATTATTTCAGTTTCCTCCCCAGATAATTATCTAGATGGAACCACTCCCCTTGAGTTATATCCTTATTGGGTTGAGTCTTTGTTTGAGCGTTTCTTTCTAGTTATTACCTAGATGGATATTTTGGTCCCCCGAGAGTCTATTACACAGTAAATGGTAATATTCTTCTCAATGATGAGTACATTAATTTTTCCCAATACCCGGTAAGATGTAATCTATTTCCTTTGTATTCCCCAGTGGATTCATTTCCACGTTTCCCCAGTAAGTCTATCCTTGATATGTTCATCCTAGCCGGTGACATATATTCTTCCTTTTTGGATTTCTGCCCAGTAAAAAGGTAGTTGTAATCCCCATTTTATTCCCCAGAGAGTCTATCCTTGATATGTTCACTTTGATCGGTGACAGATTTTCTCTTCTCTTTGGTATTCTCCCCAGTAACTGGTAGACATAATTCATATTTTTCCTAGGTAGTTTATCCTTGATATGTTTACCCTAACAGGTAACCGATATTCTTCCTCAGTCCCCAGGTGGTTTATCCTTGATATGTTCATCCTAACCGATGACGAATATTCTTCCTTTGAGTTTATCCTTGATATGTTCACTTTAATCAGGTGACAGATACTCTCCCCTTGGTCTTCTGCCCAGTAACCAGTAGATGTAAATGCTATTTGATCTTTTTCCCCAGTAGGTTATTCTTACCCAGTAACTGGTAATGAATACACCTATTTTCCTCAACGAGTCAACCTTGATATGTTTACCCTAACCGGTAACGGATATCCCTCTGTCAAAGTGTATTATCTTCCTACCCAATGACTGGTAATAAATAATATACCTCTTTTACTCCTGTGTTGAAGTCCATTCTTCCCCAATTGAGTTTGAGTATGTATTTCCTCAGTGAAATCACCGTCCCCTGTTTGGATTGAGTACTTCAACTTTGTTCTGATCTACCCATTTCCCCTATAGGTTTTTCCCTGGTTCCCCAACCGAGTCTTTCCATTGGTTTATTTTCGTGGAAAATCCCTCGTGTCTCCAGTAGTTTTTAAGTCGTAGCCTAGCCTACGCATAGCTCTTATCCCCTAGAGTATCTGTCTTCCCAATGAGTTTTTCCTTATGGAATGCATTATGCTCCCGTGGACTTTCAGTATCTCCAGATTCTTTTCCTTTGTGGCAATATATTCCCCACAAAGATTATTTTAACATTCATATCATATGCATCATGAGGTCTCTTAAGGACCAAAATTTGTTTCTCGATGTGTTATTTAAGTCAATTTTACTGAGTTGATACAAAGATTTAAACTTTCACATCCTCAGTTAGAATGTACTTAAATAGGGGCAGCTATAAAACCCAAATTTTGACCCTAAGATCCCTCATGCTATCTCATCATATGCATTGGCTTTGGGATCACACCTTGGTATCCTCCTTACTCATCATTCATTGGGTTTGCATTGGGAGAGATCACCAATCACATTTGATTATATCATGCTCTGTTTTTCTTTATTTACTAACAAAAATAACAAAAATATGTCTATGTATATCTTTGTTTCTTTTGTAGGTAGTGTGTGCATCCACCTATGCCTTATCAAGCTCACAACTAGGGTTTAAGACCCTCAGTGTAAGGAGATCAATCAAGATATGGTTCACATTGGTTCTATACCTTATATATGGATCCACATGATCTTCATTTATCATTTGGATCAAGAAATCATCAAGAGTTTGAAGTTTGTTTGCCTTGGAAACCCTAATTCATCTGGGTATCTTGTGTGACTTCCTCAGCAAGTTTCTTCAACAATTGGTCCAACACGTCAAGGGATAAGTCATTTCACATCATCTTATACATATATCATCTTCCATGAGTCTAAAAGATCCAGAGAACTTCAAGTTTGCAAGTTAGTTCAAAGAAGTTGACCAACGAAAGTCAACTGGTCAAAACTAGGGTTCCCTAGACCCTATCTCCTACAATTGTTTGTCATATGAAATTATTCCAAGAATAAAGTTACTCCTTATGACATTCCAAACAATTTTAATGTTGAGGTCAAGGGCTATTTTTGCTTGGAAAGTCAACTTTCATGCTAAAAGATTATAGGTCATTTTGTTTGTGCCCTAGGTAGGAGGTCAACTTCCAAGGACCATAACTTGCTTAATATTTATGAGATTAAGGCCATCTAAGTTTCATGATCAATTTCAAGATATCCTCTCCAACTTTTATTCTTTGAGAAACTTTAAATTCAACTTGCAAGGGCATGTGCAAAGAGGAAACATTATAGGTCATTTTGGGTCATTACCATTGACCAAGGCATTTTCCTCAACTTCTAAAATTCATAACTCCTTCACGCCAAATACAAATGAGGTCAAAATTGTGACCAAGTTGAAGAGGATTGAAATAGATACAACTTTTATGAAGGAACTTTTTCCATTTAAAGCTCATAGCAAAAGTTATTCAAGGTGGAAGAAGTGGTCATTTGACTTGGTACTTAGAAAATTTTCAAATATGTTTGATTTCCCAAACTTCCACCTCAAAATTCATCATGATCTAAGCTTTAAATGAAAAAATGTTCAACATGAAAATTGTTCCCCTTGATCTCACCTTTCCAAAAAGTCAAAAATCACTTTATTTGGACAAGGTTTAAATAACTTGCGTATGGTTACTCTTCATGATTCCATTTTGATGAATCTCATGATCACTTCTCAAACTTAAATGCATGGCTTCATGTTACACTTTCAGCATGACTCGTGATTATTTTTGGACCTTTTGACATCATCTCATGGGCCTATCACACGCCCATGCAAGCATGCACATGAGAATTTCTATTTTTGGACAAATTATGGAAGTGTGTGGAAATCAATTGCCAAGCCTATAAATAGAACTCATCCTGCTCAGAATTGAGGACACCTTGCCAAAGCTTTGCTCCTACAACCTTCGCATCTCTATTAAAGGGTAATCTTAAATGTTTTCAATTGAAAATCAAGTTTCAATTTTACTTCTGTTTTGAAGTTGAAACTCCAAGAATCCAAGCCATTTGAGCTCTCAATTCACCTCCAGCAATCAAGTGGAAGCAAGCTCAAGCCAATTGAGATCTAGATCGAGCTTTATCACTGCAAACAGAAGGTGAAATTTGTCAAACTTTCTCTCTTCGATTCTCTCTCAATTCTCCATCATTTTAATTAATTTTTGATTGGCTGAAGTCCTACTAATATAGGTAACAAGATTGAGTTGCTTTGAGGTCAAATTGAAGCAACTCAGTTCATACTCCTTAATTTTCAACTCCACGTATCTTTCAATATAGTGAGAATTGGAGAATTTTTAGAGCAGATTTGGATTCCTGGCATTTTTCTCTTCAAATTAGGGTATTAACTTTTTATTTTAGTGAAGGTTGATGATGGACCAGTCCGGTGAGGTCCACCGGAGAAGATGACTGGAGCCCTAGCTCCGGTGGTGTGTTGGCACCCTCTCATCTCTTTGATCCCTTTAAAATGTTCTAATCTCATTTGTTGCTTCTGATTACCACTTGTGCCACGCGTTGACTGCAATTTGCCATGGAACGCGCACGCTTGGCCATCAGATCTTCCACCTCAATTAATGAGGGAGATCTGATGACCCTTATTTTTTTGAATTTCATTTTATTTTCTGATTTTTCATTTAATCCCTTTATTTTGTTTAATTCATATTAATTTCATTTTTAATCCAAAAAATATGGGACTTTTACAAAAAATCTTTAAATATTTTCCTCTTCCATATTTTGAATTAAAATCATTTTTTGGATTAATTTTGGTATTTTTCATGAATTAAATGTTTTTATGAATATTTTTAATTGTTTAAAAATACTTCCGACTTTTTAAAAATAGTGAGTTTTTTTGTCTAAGGTCTTTTGACCTTGTTCGATCTAGGATAAATCCCTTGGCCATTTATTTGATGTTTTGAAGGGACTTTAGGTTTTGTCCAAATTTAAATGCATTTTAGTCCACTTTTAAATTTATTTTTAATTGATTAAATGTGTAAAAATTATGTTGATCCATTTTTATGGTCTTGTGATGTTTGACTTTCTGTTTGGGCCTTGGTCAAAGTTGATTTGAATTTTGTTGGATCAAAACCATTGGATTTAGGGGATTGATGAAATGTACATTTCATCTCCAAAGATGAATGAATTGTTTTTATTTCTAACATGCATTAACACCTATATTTTTATTGCCTTCATCTTTTTTAAGTCCAATTACGATTGCTTAACATAGAGCTAAATTTAACCCTCAAAGCATAGCATTCTAGTAAGTGAGATTGTAAGTCTCTCATTCTTCATGGTATTGTATGGAGACTTGACCTTTTTTCCTTTCATGAGAGCTAGTGGAATACTTATTAGATTATCCAAGTTGGAGCCCTTCTCATGGATGATGTCTTGGTTCAAGGATCCATACTTGTCAATGAATGGTTGAGTGTTCTCCAAAGAATGACTTAACAAAATCAAGACCATTCACTAACATTTGACTAACACCTGACTAACTTTTATTCACTTTGTTTTTACTTTCAAGTCATTTACTTTATGCAACGTAAATTTTAGTCATTTACCATTCATCTGCCATTTTACATTTCATGCAACTTGTTTATGATTAAGTCCTTTTCACTTTGCTCACTTGAGTCATATCTTGTGATTGTATATATTTGTCTGTGTGTTTTGATCTTGTTTGTGGTCTTAGGACCTAATAACAACAAGAACCCTAAAAAACATTTGGTGGACTGTTGGGATTTGATCTGAGCTTATGGACTTAGAATTAGGCAACATTCCATGTGCTAAAGCACTTGGCCAATGCCAACATTATGAAACTAGGATATCTCTGATTTTGCCTTCATCTGATACAAGACTTGGGAACTTCTTGGATTCATCTGCTACTCTTTCTTTGTGCTTTAGTGTTATTTTAATCTTGTGTCTAATGTTTTGTTCTAAGTTGATCAAGGAATATTTCATCTGGTACATTGAAAGACAGTGAATGCTAGTTATAGGAATACTTGCTTGGATGTGACCATCTTTATTTGATGCCTTGATCTTCATGATGTCTGGATATTGCTCATTGCTTATTTATCATGGCTTGATTAAAGTCTAAAGGAAAATGGGTTTCTATATGACATTCTTGTAGGTTGATTGCATCCCATAGGTAAGTTCTTTTCAACTCTTAACTTTTAATTTGTGCTTAGGATAGCCTCTTCATATCCTCCCACTTCTTAAATTTTAAAATCTCTCCCCCTTTTCAAAACCTTTCTTTGCTTGTGATTTCAAACTTAGACAATGATTAGAAACTTTGGCCTTATGCCATTGAATTTTCAAACTTTTTCTTAAATCAAATTTGTAAATAAACTTAACCATATTGACTTAAATTTCAAAAGACAAAAAGAACTAACAACACCATTCAAATTTTTGGCCCTTTATGCCTTTTCTTATTAAACTTTTGTTAAAAGCAATTCACCAACTCATTTGAAATTTTTACCACGAACTACGAGGTTTTGATCTCTCATTTTTATGTTGGTACGTAGGCATGAGATTGAAGGTCTCGTCAAACACAAAAATATAATCAATGAATTCTTTTCTCACCCCCCACACTCTATTTTTTTCTCAAACATCTTTTATACCAAAACATATGCACACATAAAAAGGGCTCCCTAGGAGTACCTAGAATACTTTGGATGCTAACACTTTCCCTCTTTGTAACCAACCCCCTTACCTATAATCTCTGGCATTTTATTAGTTTTGATTTGAAAACTTCTTATCCTTGGGTTTTGTTCTTACTTTTCCCTTTTCCTTTGAAAACAATAAAAACGCGGTGGCGACTCTAGTTTTATTGACGTCAAGTTTATCTATAGCTTGATGGTCATGAATTTACCGCTACAGTAGGTGACGCGAAAAAACTCAGTGGTTGTAGTGTGTTTATTGTGTTGGTTTTATGGAGGTGTTTATATAGTAGTAGTTTTTCACAAGTTAGTGAGGAGAGTTTATAATAAGGTGAGTGAGTATAGGATATTGAAAGTGTGTTACATAAAGAAAGAAAAATGCAGGAAGATGTATGGTTTATGTTGTATGGTGTGGTTAGTGAAAAGAAGAAGGGTTTTTTCATTGAAAGCTCAACGTGAAACCTCTCAGTTTTTCTTCTTTTTGGTTCTTTTAATTGAAAATTAGGGAGAAAGTATTGGTGAGAGATGAAGTTATGGTGTTGGAGTTTACATGAAAGAGGAGGGTTATGGTATTAGTGTAGTAAAAATGAGAAGGTGAGCCTGAGATTTTTTTTTGAAGAAGAAGTTGAGTCTTTTTTTTAAATAAATGAAAGAGATTTTAAGAGAGGCGTCGCTTGCTCTCTTTTGCTTGGTCTAGGTTTTTCCTAAGCCACAACATTAAGTATATATATATATATATATATATATATATATATATATATATATATATATATATATATATATATATATATATAGGTTTTAAAAAAAATCAATTGACCTTAAAATGCCCCTATATATTTATTTGGGTTATCAAGATAAATTCAAAATAAATGAAATTAAATTCCATATTTTCAAATAAAAACTAATAAAAATCAAATGATTATTTATTTGTCTCTATTTATTTTTTCTTGCTATTTTGATTTAAAAAGGGATTAAAATGAGTAAAAATTTGGCGCAAAAATGCGCGAAAAATAAAATGAACGTATTAATATAATCTACGAAAAATAAAGTTATGTAAAACAGATAGTCACTGATCAAATCTAACAGTAAAAAATACCTAGTTGAAAAGGCTTAGACAAATCAAAATTCGGTCGCGTGAATATGCGAAAAAAGTAAACCAAACATACCGGATTAAACTATGCACAATGTAGATCAATATAATAGACAGTTGTAGGCCAAAATCTGAAGAAAAAAATTGTTCATTAATTTCTCACGCGATTAAGAAATCGATTCAATCAGTCTATTTGTAAAATCAAAATTTTATTCTAATAAAAATAAAATAAAGTTGCATACATGAAAGTTTAAAATGTCTGGACAAAATTGGGGTATGACAGAGTGAAATATGAAAGCAAAGGACATGGTAATCTTAACTTATATACACATAATTTGGGTGGGACATAGTGAGATGAAGTTCAATAGTGCGAAGACTACAACGTAGGTCGCACTAAGGATAATATTTTCTAACACCAAAATGAGCTCGACACTTTCTACAAGGTGTGTATCAAATAGAGAGAAAGAGTTTCATATTCTCGACATTCTTCAAATCGATTATATTCGAAGAAATTATGGATAATCATAGTGTTTTAGAATAATCCAATAGTTAGCTAGACAAAATTTAACGCTTATGGCTCCAATAAAAACTTGAGTGTAGCGCTGAGAGCAATATTTAAAAACCGGAACGGTCATCAAACTAGTGAGGGTATTTGGTCACTAGTCCATAATCCTTTAATGCTCTTGCACCCTATTTTCAATTTTTATTTTCTTTTTTATAATTATTATTTCATTTAATAGATAGTATTTTAATAATAATAAAATCAAAAAATATTTTTTAATGGCTTAAAAGCCTTGATCCAACATCAAACATTTTTTTGAAATCAAATTAAATACGTTTTAAAATATAGAATCAAACACTCTGTTGTATTGATTCTTTTTCAAAATTAATCGTCTTGAAACTCTTTTTTCGCAATAAATAACTGGTTGAAAAAGGTTAGGTTGGACGTACATGTCCCTCGTAACCTCGAATATTCGTACGATGATCGTAATTAGCCCACCATTTGAATATTCGTCAATCGCCTCAAAACATATTAAATAACCGAATCGAGTTTACTCTTTTAAGGACAAAAAAGATTGGGTTGGATTTACTTGTCCCTCATAATCCCGAGCAATTGTATGATGACCATAATTAGCCTCTCGCGCAAATACTCGTCATCCGTTGAAGAAGCACGACTTAACTCGCCACACAAGTTTCATAAATAACTCGGTTGAAAAAAGTTGGGTTGGACGTATATGTCCCTCGTAACCTCGAATATTTATGTGATGACCGTAGTTAGCTTACCATTCGAGTATTCATCACTCATCCAAAAACATTCTTAAGCCATCAAATTTATCTTTCCTCGCCACACGCGATTAAAACCTTTAAAAAAAAACATTATTTAGTATGTTCTACCGCGATACAAACAAACGTTTAAGCCTCATATCACGAGCATACAAGCAACATTTAACCCTTAGAGCGTGATCTAAACATTCGTTCAACAAAATCCACCAACCAATGCATGGTTTTCTATGAAAAACTACGTTGCATTGAATTCTTCATTGCACCTGAGGATACGTAGGAGCAAGATCTGCAATCTTGTTAAGCACCCTAATAAAAACCTTTTTGCGACCCCTTTCCTTTCCCTTTTTAACTTTTAATCCCTTGAAGAAAGCAAGTAACGCAAGCAAACATTCTATTTGCAAATCTAACTAAATGGTTTCTGTTAGTATAACAAATGTGAGGGGTGCTTATACCTTCCCCTTGCATAATCGACTCTCGAACCCGAATTTGGTTGTGACGATCATTTCCTTTTTTATTTTAAGGGTTATAACGATATTTTCCCTTTCCTTTTTGTAAAAAAATAAAGTTTGGTGGCAACTCTGCTTATCATATAAAAGTGTGCGATGCATTCCTGGTCGTATTTTTTGCGATGCAACAATACGGTGATGATTAGGGGATCATTACCATGAGGGTTGGTTCAAACCACATCATTGTAAAAGAAGGTGATGTTGACCCTTGTTTCCCCCAGTTCACCTCTTGGGAACCCATAAGATATCACATTTACAGCAAGCACCTGTCTTGCGTGTTTCCATCGGGAGGAGCTAGAACTACCTCCACCAACGAAACTGGCTATGGTGTTTGTATTGAAGCATGGAGTTTTATCGACCATCTTCTAAGTGAAGATTGAAGGAATGAGAATTAATGAGGTGTGGCCTATGTTAGTTTTATCGGGACCCCGCAGTGGGTGCCACTATACTAGTCAAAAAGTACATGTGTGCATGTTACCCCTACAAGGGTATGAGTACTTGTAGCGGTAAATTCATGACCATCAAGCTATGGATAAACTCGACGTCAATAAAACCAGAGACGCCACCGCGCTTTTATTGTTTCCAATGGAGAAGGGAAAAAGTATGAACAAAACCCAAAAGATAAGAAGTTTTCAAATCAAAACTAATAAAATGTTAGAGATTACAGGTAAAGGGTTGGTTACACAGAGGGAAGGTGTTAGCACCCAAAGTGTCAAAGGTACTTCTAGGGAGCCCTTTTTTATGTGCAAGTGTTTTGGTCAAAATGATGTTTGATAAAAATATAGAGTGGGGGATGATAAAAGAATTCATTAATTATATTTTTGTGTTTGATAAGACCTTCGGTCTTATGCCTACATACCAACATAAAAATGAGGGACAAAAACCCTGTAGTTCGTGGTAAAAATTTCAAAGAAAGTTGGTGAATTGGTTTTAAGCAAAAGTTTAGCAGGAAAAGGCACAAAAGGCCAAAGACTTGAATGGGGTTGTTAGTTCTTTTTATCTTTTTGAAATTAAAGTCAATATGGTTAAGTTCATTCACATGTTTGATTTAAGAAAAAAGATTGAAAATTCAATGGCATAAGGCCAAAGTTTCCAATCATTAAAACATGTCTGAGTTTGAAATTACAAGCAAAAAAGGTTTTGAAAAGAGGGAGAAAGTTTGAAATAGAAGAAATTGGAGGAGAAGAAGAGACTATCCTAGACAAAAATTAAAAGTTAAGAGTTGAAAAGATCTGATCAATGGGATGCAATCCACAAGACAAGAATGTCAGATAGAAACCCATTTTCCTTTGGACTTTTGAGCAAGAAATAAGCATGAGCAAACATCCAAGCAAATTATATGAAGGTCAAAGCATCAAATAAAGATATCCATAATATCCAAGCAAGCACTCCAATAGATAGCGGTCTTCAAGGTCTTCCAATGTATCAGATGAAAATATTCCTTGGCAAAATCTCAAAAACAATCATCAGACATAAACAATAATAACAACATAACAATCAATAACAGAGACAAAGTGACAGATGAACCAGGAGGAGTCAAGGTTTGCATCAGATGAAAGGAACAATCAAGGATGGCTCAGTCTCAGATAGTGGCATTGGCCAAGTCCTCAAGGCATAGGGAGGATGCGTATTCTAAGTCCAAAAGTTCATATCAAGTCCAACAGTCCACCAAGATATTTTTTAGGGTTTTTTGTTGTTATTAAGTATTTTAAGGTCCTAAGACCACAAACAGAATAAAATCACAAGCACACAATATATACAATCACAAGATATGGCTCAAGTGAGCAAAGTGAAAAGGACTGAAACATAAATATCTTGTATGAAATGTAAATGCCAATGAATCATAAAGGTACTGGAATTTAAATTGCATTAAGTAATGACTTGAAAATAAAGTAACATTAATAAAGAATTAGTCAAATGTTAGTGAAGAGTTTAATTTGTTTAAGTCATTCTTTGGAGAACACTCAACCATTCATTCACAAGTATGAATACATGAACCAAGACATCATCCATG
Source organism: Lathyrus oleraceus (assembly GCF_024323335.1). Classification (NCBI taxonomy): domain Eukaryota; kingdom Viridiplantae; phylum Streptophyta; class Magnoliopsida; order Fabales; family Fabaceae; genus Lathyrus; species Lathyrus oleraceus. The sequence continues at coordinate 5,528,408 of NC_066579.1, read as the reverse complement.
AGAAGGGCTCCAACTTGGATAAATCGACAAGTATGCCACTAGCTCTCATGAATGGAAAAAAGGTCAAATTTTCACACAATTCCATGAAGAATGGGAGACTTACAATCTCACTTACAAGAATGTTATGCCTTTTAGGACAAATTTAGCTCTATGTTAAGCAATCGTAATTGGACTTATGCAGAAGTCACAACTATCTGAGATCGGGCAATAAAGATATTGGTGTTAATGCATGTTAGAGACTTGGTACAAAGAACCAAAACATACCACACTCAAAAATAAAGTGGGAAAGGCCTATCTCAGTCAGGCTCATGTTGATTCATCTGACACAAGGTCGTTGATGAATCAACTAGCATTATGACTTGAAGAGAATTCATTGGTCAATGATGGATTAAGGGAGAGTAAGGATGAAGATGAAGAAGGAAGGGGAAATAGAAACCCAAATTGATCATAGGAGGAATTTCATCTAATCAATACTATCCATTCATTTTTAGGGATGAAATGTACATTTCATCAACCCCCTAAATCCAATAGTATTGATCAAATGGAAGTTCAAATCAACCATGATCAAGGCCAAACAGAAAGTCAAACATCACAAAGTCAATAAAATGGCTCAACAATATTTTTAAACAATTAAGCAATTAAAAATCAAATTAAAAATGAATTAAAATGCATTTTTAAATGGACAAAACCAAATAAATGACCAAGGGATTTATCCTAGGTCAAACAAGGTCAAAGGACCTTAGACAAAAAAATTCATAATTTATTGAAAGTCAGAAGTATTTTAAAATATTTAAAAACAAGTCCAAAATCAATTAATTCACAAAAAATATCAAAATTAATCCCAAAAATGATTTTAATTCAAAATATGGAAGAGGAAAATATTTAAAGATTTTTGGTGAAAGTCCCATATTTTTTGGATTAAAAATGAATTTAACATGAACTAATCAAAATAAATGGATTCAATAAAAAATCAAAAAAATAAAATAAAATAAGAAAAAACAAGGCCCCTCAGATCTCCCTCAATAATTGAGGTGGAAGATCTGATGGCCATGCATGTGCAGCCTACCAAGGACCTTAGTCAATGTATTGGAACATGAGTAATCAGAAGCAACAGATAAAATTAAAACGTGGAGAGATGATCTGATGGATAAGACCTTGCCATCACACCACCGGAGCTAGGGCTCTGATCATCTTCTCTAGTGGACCTCACCGGACTGGTCGACCATCAACTTCCATGAAAATGAAAAGTGAGTATATTATTTTGAAGAGAAAATTGCCAAGAATCCAAATCTGACCTCAAAATTCTCCAATTCCAAGTATATTGAAAGATACATGGAATTGAAATTGAGGAGTATGAACTGAGTTGCTTCGATTTGACCTGAAAGCAACTCAATCTTGTTGCCTACATTGGTAGGACTTCATCCAACCAAAAACCAAGTGAAATGATGGAGAATTTAGGGAGAATCAAAGAAGAGTTTTTTGTACAAAATTCACCTTTTGTTTGCAGTGAGGAGGCTCGATCTTGATCTCAATTTTCTTGGGCTTACTTCTACCAACTTGCAGGAAGTGATATTTATGATTAAAATGCTTGGATTCTTGGAGTTTCAATTCCAAAACAGAATGAAAATTGAAACTCAATTTCAAGAAGAAATCCTCAAGATTATCCTTTAATGGAGGTTGGGAAAGAAGCAGGTCAAAGCTTGGGCAAAAGGGATCCATTTCTGAGCTCAAGGGACATGTATATATAGCCATACAATTGCTTTCCACACCTTTTGAGTTTTTGCCAAAAATAGCAATGTGAGGTTGCATGCTTGCATGGCTGTGTGCTAGGCCCAAATAATGATTGGAATTGGTCCAAAATTGTTCACATGCAATGTTGAAAGCAATTCATGAATCCATGCAATGTGGAATGGAAATTGGTCATGAAAATCTTCCAAATGGGGCCATGCATTGCACCCATACGCAAGTCACTCAAAAATGATCCAAATTTCGTGATCTTTGACTCTTTGGAAAGGTAATATGAAGGGGAGAAACTTTTCTATCAAAACTTTTTCCATTTTGGATCTTGGATCATGATGAATTTTGAGGTGGAAGTTGGAGAAATCAAACATAGTTGAAAATTTTCTAAGTACAAAGTCAAATGATCACTTTTTCCATTTTGAATAACTTTTTCTATGAGCTTCAAATGAAAATGGTTCCTTCTTAAAAGTTGTAGCTAGTTAATTCATTTTCAATTTGGTCACAAATTTTGCACCATTTGAATCTTTCATGAGGGAGTTATGGATTTTAGAAGTTGAGGAAAAATGTTTGTTCAATGGTAATGGTCCAAAATGACCTATAATATTTCCTCTTGGCACATGCCCTTGCAAGTAGATTTTGACATTTCTCAAAGAATAAAAGTTTGATAAGACATATTGAAATTGATCATGAAACTTAGATGGTCTTAATATCATAAAAAATGAGCAAGTTATGATTCTTGGAAGTTGACCTTCCATCTAGGACATAGACAAAATGACCTATAATCTTTCACCATAAAAAATGACTTTCCAAGAAAAATTAGATCTTGATGCCAACATTAAAGTTGTTTGGAATGTCATAAAGAGTAACTTTTCTCTTTGAATAATTTTCATATGACAAAAATTGTAGGAGATAGGGTCTAGGGAACCCTAGATTTGAATAGTTGACTTTCTCTGGTCAACTTCTTTGAACCAACTTGCAAACTTGAAGTTCTTTTGATATTTGGGGATCATGGAGGATCATATATGCTTGAGATTATGTATAATGGAGTATCCCCTGATATCCTTGACCAAATGATGAAGAAACTTACTAAGGAAGTCACACAAGATACCTAAATGAATTAGGGCTTCCAAGGCAAACAAGCTGCAAACTCTTGATGAATTCTTGATCAAAATGACAATTAAAGAACATAGGGGATACATATATGATACTTAGAACCATTGTGAACCTTTCCTTGATTTATCTCTTGCCTTGAGGGTCTCAAACCCTAGATATGAACTTGGTGGAGGCACATATGGACACACACACACACACACATACAAAAGAAACAAAGCTACATATAGACATATTTTTGGTTAGTAAACAAATAAAAAACAAAGTATGATACAATCAAACGTGCTTGATGATCTCTCCCAATGCAAACCCAAATGAATGAGGGGTGAGGAGGATACAAATGTGTGATCCGAAAGCCAATACAAATGATGAGATATCATGAGGGATCTTATGGTCAAAATTGGGATCTTACAATACTCTAAGGCCTTAGTAGGTTTATAACATTTTGTTTAAGTTAGGGTTTTCCTACAACAACGAGAAGCCTTGTATGATGGTGTTTATGGTGGTTTTAGAAGTCATGCTCACGTGAGATGAAAGCCTTTGTATGAAAGTGTGTTGCTTTGGATGTTGTGTGTAAGTTATGATTTGTCTTTTCTCCCGCTATGAGGGAAGTATTTGTAAAGGCCTTTAGGCCTAGGATTTCTTCGGAAGGATCATCGCCCACCTCGTCAATGGTGGACTGTTGAATCCCTATTTTATAGGGGATGTGGTCCAACTACTGACTCTAACTTCTCTCTCACCAAGAGGCATCTTTTTTTCACATTTTTGTACAATTGAGAGAGTGGAAGATACTTGGGAGCGAGACGATACCTCCTGGAAGGAGACACATGGTCGTCGCCTCTCTTAGGAGCTGCCAAGCTCCTATCCTTATTATAGTCTTTACAAATATAACACTATAAGGATATTAGCTCATATAACTTTTAAATTATTGTGGCTTAAGTCTTTATATGATTTAAGTTAAACATTAGTTGTTTTCCTCCTAATTTATTATGTAATAACCTTTGTGCAGTACTGTTGGCTCAAAATCCAGTGCTACATGCTAGAACAAAACATATTGAATTAAACATTCATTTTGTTTATGAAAAAATTGTATCAAATAAATTTAAAATTCAATATATTCTTACATCTACACAAATTGCATATACTTTGATCAAAAGCCCTTGCCAATCATTTTCGGGACAAATTCAAAGTTGTTTCTCTCAAAGTCTTCAAAATCAGTTTGTTATATTAGAGAGAGAAATTAATTATTCTAACAAAAGTTTGTTAGAAACTCTAATTGCATCATTAGCTCTGTAAATAGAGCATTTGTAATTGATTTACATGGGAAAATTCATTTGAGATTTTACATTATGCAGTTTTCCTTCTCTACTAAATGATAGTAATAGTGGCCACGCAAAATGCATTATTCGTAATGTCTAAAAAGGTAAAATTATGATAGCGACGGCATCGATAGTGATTTTTTCAAAGGCTGACTATCATTTTGATTATTACAAGTATAATCCGATGTGATATTAGTTTTAAGGTTTAATTATATTTGTAATTCTTCTATTTTAAGTTTTACAGAATAAGTCTTTTTATATTAAATTTAAATAAATTTAATTTATCTATTATTTTTGCACTTAAAATTAATAATGTATCATTTTATATATATATATATATATATATATATATATATATATATATATATATATATATATATATATATATATATATATATAATAGATATATTATATAATAAAATAAAAAATAAGACCGAAACAGTTTGAATTTAAAGTTTTAATCTATAAATAATATAAAATCATGGACAACTATAATTAAATTTAGGTTTTAAATATATTGAAACTACAAACACAAAAGTGTTTTGTTTATTAATATTTTGATCGTCAAATTTGATTTTAAATAATCAATTTAATTTTTAAATATGTTTATTTGTTTATTAATTTTATCTAAAATTGATAATAAAAGATGATTAGTTTTGTCATCTACCCATGCTACCCCAAACCCGTAATACCTATTGTTCATAAGACCAATTGCTCCTAGATATACACGTGCCTCTTTGAACAGCTTACATGTCCAAGACTTTTTTTTAAAATAAAATTTAAATAATTTAATTCATATGTATTAGTTGAGTTAATTAAATATAATTTATTTATTTAATGTTTAATTTTTTACAACATCATTTATTTATATTTATATATTAATTTAAATAAATCATTGATATTTATGAATTAAATTTTTTTATAAATAAATAAAAGAAAAAAAATATAGGGGAATAAATTCGTCCAAAAAAGATGGGAATGACACTGCATTTAAACTTTTATTTTAAAACGTAAAAGAAAAATATTTTAAAAATAATATAAAATCAAAACGTTAATTAAAAAAATAAAAATAAATATGTTTTAGCGTACAAAACAACACACTTTAATTATGTGTTTTTAGAAAAGAAAATAGATAGCCTATCCAAAATAAAATATGTTTATGAAGTAAAAGTAAAAGTATTATCACTTCAAATTTTATGTCTACATACATGTAATTTCGATATTTAAAAATATTATTCAATCACTTTAAGAAAAAAAAAGAATAATTAATTATAGAAAACATATTCAGTCAAATACATGTAATTTTGACATTCAAAAGTATTATTAAAATTACTTTCTAGAAAGAATACTCAATTATAAGAAAAGTATTTTATGTCTAAGTACATTCAAGTTTAATATTCAAAAATATTATTAAAATCACTTTTAAAAAATCAATTATAAAAAAATATTTCTATTTAACATGTAATTTTAATATTATGATAAAAGAGATAACTCAATTGATATATCTTAGTTCAGTTAGAATATGGGTTAGACAACATTCATCGATATTTATATATTTTATTGAAATTATTAAATAAATAATTTTAAAAAAAAAGTAATTTTAATATTTAAATTTTTCAAAAAAAAATTATAAAATGCTTATTGAAAATATTTTAAAAGTATTATTAAAAGTAAAAATATTTATTTTTATTTTTAAAAACTTAAAAGTTTTTGTATTGTTTTTTATCAAAATGAAAATCACTTTCCATCTGAAAGAAAATAATCAATTATAAAATAAATGATATTTTAGAGAAATTACTCAAAATACTTTTTCATTTCAAACAATTTTAAATTCTCATTCTTTTTAAAATTTGAAATACATATATAAAAATATTTAGAAGAGATTATCTTATTTAAATGAGAAAAGTGGGGTTTTTTTTATAAGATAGTTAGAAAATTGATGGTCCTAGTTAAAGAACCCACTAAAATTAGTATTTTCTATTTTTTTTTCTCCTCCAGATAATAACTATTTAAGATAGAGTAAGTGGCGGAGCCAGATACAAAATTTTAGGATAAGCGCTAACGTAAAATAAAGATTATAAATAAAATGTACATAGTATTTTAAATAAAACATTAAAGTTAAAATAAATACAAAGTTAATTATTAAAAATTTAAATTACATGACTTAAAGCTACCTTAAAGTAATGCTTTACGCGTTTCGAGTGACTTGAAATCGTCAATAATTGACTCCGAACTAATGCTTGCACTAATCTCCCTTTCAATATATACTGTCATGCTATCTCCAAGAAACCCATCATCCATCTTGTTTCTCAACTTAGTCTTAATAATTTTCATTGTTGAAAAAGACCTCTCAGTTGTGGCCGTAGAAACGGGAAGAGTCATGATAAGACGAAGTAGTCTATCAATCAAGAAGTAAGTTTCAGCCTGTCCAGATGCAATCAAACATGAACATAGTTCTTGAATAGTTGATAAATTATTCAAGTTTGATGCTTGACGAGCAACAAATAGAAAATGTTGGAGTTGAAATTGCAAATTATTCTTCTCTTGATCACTAAAATCCATAGGATAATATTTTTCAACTAAAGAACAAATAGTATCAATGCTAAAAGTTTTATATCCATCCTTAGGACATAAAGAATAAGAAATAGTTAACAAATTCATTGCCTGCTCACTGAATCTGCTATTCAACTCTTGTAACTGTTTGTCAATGGTAGTGAAAAAGATTTCAACTTTAAAGTAATGTTGAATTGTGACTTAATTCTCTTCAAGACGGGAGCGTCCAAATCTTGTTGTTGAATGAACATCATTAAGACCAGGAATCTCAATACCATGTTTTTCACAAAAAGATATCACTTTAGTAAACAATATATCCCAACCATTTTCTCTCAAACCTTGAATAAGATGTTTTGTTGAACGAACCAAGTTCATAGCATTAACTACATCTTGATTTTTTTTGTAAGGCTTGACAAAGCATATCTGTTATTCCCATGATTTCTTTCATCAAGTGCAAAATAAATATAAAATCAAATGCCTTCAAGTAATTGTAACAACTATCTGCATCCCCACGTGTAGCATAATGTTAGATGCCCAAAAGTGCTTATTTGAGCTATCATATGTGGGCATCTTTCACTCTTTTGCCTTGCTAAAATTGTCAAAATCACATTTGTTTTACATGGAATGCGTTACATTGATAAACAAGCTTGGTGCCTTTGATGTGTGTGTTATTGTGCAGGAAAGGCATGAATTAATTGATAATAAAGACACAAGAGAATTGGCAAAGGAACCAAAGAAAAGGAGCATTTCATCTGCCTGCTCGCTAGGCGAGGCTGTGGCGAAGAATGGGTTCGCTAGGCGAGCTCCTGGCGAACAGCTCCAGTAAATTAGCAAATTAATTCGCTAGGCGAGCTCAAGGCGAAGTTTGCAGCGAATTCATTCTGTTTTGGTGAAAAGTGCAGCCAACACTCACTCGCTAGGCGAGGCTCTAGCGAGTCCCCAGCGAGCATTCCAGTAGCAAACCTTCTCAACCTCGCTGGGGCGAGCTTGAAGCGTTTCCTTCGCTAGGCGAAGGTATGTTCGCTAGGCGAACATGACAGTTCACCAACGCCCTGTTTTCTCTGGGCGCAGGGGCCTTTTGTGCTCATATTTGACCTTCGCTAGGCGAGCCATTCTGCTCGCCTAGCGAACATGACAGTTCTGCACTTGTCTATAAGTAGCAGGTGCCACTTTTGGGCACCATACCTCATTTTTACCAACTTTTCCATTTTTTGTACTTTCTCCTAGATATTTTACAGCATTGTTTTGTGGGAGTTTTTATGCCCTAATTTCATTTCTCTTCATCTAGCAACCATCTTCCACAAAAAGAAGGTGGATTCCCATCCAACCTCGATTATTCGACTTGGATGTTGATCAACCCTCTTTCCTTACTTGCCGACCAAGCTACCATGAAAATGAGTAGCTAAGTCTTCCATTTGTCAAGGTTAGATGTAGGTGATTGCTAGCTTTGTGTGTAAATGTAAGGATCCTCATATGTAAACTCTTTAACGGTAAATATATGATGAAAACTTTGTTTCTATTTAAAACTCTTTGTGTTGGTATTTGATCGAGAGATGTTTACCGATTCTTGACCTAGGTTTTCATCCAAACTTGTTTGTTAGCTAGAGATAGTAACGAATGATTTTGTTCACCATAAGGTTGAACCAAAAAGTTGTCATTTTGATAGATTGTGTTCGAGAGAAACAATGGATCAAAATGGCAAAACTCACAATGGGTGTTCGAGAGAAACGCATTGAGAGGACCTTGTGAAATAATTTATCATCTAAAGGAATTTATAAGATTGTTGACCGAGCAAATACATGCAAAGCAATGTAGTCATTGAAACCTAACTTTGACAATATTTCTCATATTACTCAAAACATAACTTTTTCCGCAATTAATTACTTTGTATGCAAGATAACTTGATTAAAACCAAAACCCTAGTGTTACATTAAGTTAAGATTAATTCAACCATTGAACGGCAGTGATATCTTACAATCTCTGTGGATACGATAACAAAAACCTGACACGAAATATACTTTTCAACAAAATGGCGCCGTTGCCGGGGATTGTAAATTGATATTGCGAGCATAGCAATGGTTGTTTAAGTTTTAGCTTGTGAATTTTTGACTTGTGCTTGTAATTTGTTTGGTTTAGTGTGCAGCTTACGTTTTATGCGAGGGCAAATCCCTGTGGACGAACTTCTTTTTGATCCTGAGATCGAGAGAACCGCAAGGAGGCTCAATAGCAAAACGAGACGTAGGAGGCAACAGGCTAGACAACGCCAAGATCAAGGAGAAAGTTCTTCGACCACAAATCACCACCCATTCATACCAAACATGGAGCCACAACCACCACCACCTATTTCTACTCCATGTATCAACAGTCCAAGGAACACCGCTCAGTTTGCCAACCACACAGGAAGGCAAGCTGAGATGAAGACGGGAACTCTGAATTTATTATATGGGAGTCCATTCACCGGAATGGACCATGAAGACCCATTTGCTTTTCTCACAAAATTTTATGAGATAGCATTGGCTGCCGGAGTGGATCAGGCTCAGGAGCTTCCGTTGTTCAGACGATTGTTTCCCCACGCTTTGCTCGGTAAAGCAAAGGATTGGTATCTTGATCAAACACCTGCCGTAATGACCGACTGGAATGTGTTAGAAGAGAAATTCATTGAAAGATTTTTTTCTCATAACCGATTCATGGAATCAAAGACGGCCATCTCGGTGTTTTCTCAAGGAACCAGTGAATCTTTAAATGAAGCGTGGGAGAGATTCAAGTCCATGCTTAGGAAATGCAAAGGGCATGGATTTGATGAATTAACTCAAATCCATATCTTCAGAAATGGACTTCAACCAAACTGTAAGACGTTGTTGGATGCCACCTCGGGTGGCTCGTTGATGTCAAAAAGTGCCGAAGAAGCCACAAACATTATCAACCGTATGGCTTTGAATGATCTTCAAAGTCAAAGTCGTGGAAATTCTTTGAAGAAGGCGGGAGTGCTTGAGTTAGGGACGAATGATGCCATACTTGCCCAAAACAAGCTCATCTCACAACAAGTGGAACTCTTAACGCAACAAATAAAAGAGTTAAGAGAACCGTCAAAAGCTAAACAAATAGCTTGTTGTGAACTTTGTAAAGGTGAACATGACACCGGATTTTGTCCACCTCCCGGTTTTGACGAAGTAAATTACATGGCCAATCAACATGACTATCAACCAAGACAACAACAACCTTATCAACCGCACCCTCAACAACAACAACAACAACAATTCCAAGGGAACCAAGGGTTCCAACCTAGAAGCAACTATTATCATAACCAAGGTTATGGAGGTGGTTCTTCTAGCCGTCAAAACCCTCCCCAAAATCCGTATCAATCTCAACCACCGCCGGTAGTCAATTCTAAATTGGAAGAGACATTGACGCAATTCATGCAAATGTCAATGGCCAATCAAAAGAGTAATGACGCGGCCATAAAAAATCTTGAAACTCAAGTTGGGCAACTTGCCAAGCAACTCGCTGAACAACAAACCGGTCCTTCTTTTTCGGCTAATACGCAAACAAATCCTAAGGAGCATTGTAAGGCGATTATGACGAGAAGTGGGAGGGAGTTGGGTAGTGAAAAAGAAAAAAGAGTTGAGAGTGAACAAAGAGAGAAAGAGAAGGAGATTGAGGAGGAAATAGTGGATGAAAATGTTGATGGTGAAGTAGGAGTGTGGAATGATGAGGAAGTAGTTGAAAATAATAAAAATAATGGTGAAGTTGAAAAAGAAAAAGGTGTGGAGATTGAGGAAAATAAAAGTGATGAGGTAATAAGGGAGGTAGTGAAGAAGCCTAGATGGAAAAGTGCTAGAATTGCAAAGGGAAAGGAGGTAGTGAGCGCTACTCCGGTCCAAAATCTTCCTTACCCTCATGCTCCTTCCAAAAGGGAAAATGAACGGCATTACGCCCGGTTCATGGATATTTTTAAACAATTACAAATTAACATTCCGTTTGCTGAAGCCTTGGAACAAATGCCAAAGTATGCCAAATTCATGAAGGACATACTAACCAAAAAGCGGAGGTATACGGAACCGGAGACAATCGTCCTTGATGCGAGCTGTAGTGCCATTATTCAAAGGACGCTTCCTAAGAAAGAGGTTGATCCGGGAAGAGTTACATTGCCGGTTAAAATTGGTGATGTGTATGTCGGAAAGGGACTTATTGACTTGGGGTCGAGCATAAATCTTATACCTTTGTCAATTATCAAGAGGCTTGGCAACATCGAGATTAAGTCCATCCGAATGACATTACAATTGGCGGATAAGTCGACTACCCATCCTCATGGCGTAGCCCAAGATGTGTTGGTGAAGGTCGACAAATTCTTTTTCCCGGTGGATTTTATTGTAATTGATATGGAGGAAGATGATGATGCTCCGCTCATATTGGGCCGACCATTCATGAAGACCGCAAGAATGATGATTGATGTTGATGACGGTTTAATGAAGGTGCGTGTTCAAAATGAGGAGGTCACATTTGATCTATTCGAGGCGATGAAGCATTCCAAGGACAGAAATGATAGCTTTCGCATCGATGTGATCGAAGACGCTATTATGGAAGTTTCAAAGCATATCCACGAGATATCTCCTATGGAGTTAGCTCTCGACGACTCATTGGAGGTTTTCATTGTTGAGGAGGAGCTAGCTCTTGAGGAATGCTTAAAGGAACTTGATAGCTTGGAAGACCTACAACCGTGGGAAGTAGAGGAAGAAAATTTGAAGAAGGAGGTGATTGACGAGAAAGTGCCAATTGAATTAAAAGAGTTACCTTCGACTTTGAAATATGTGTTTCTAGATGAGACCGAGGCAAAGCCGGTCATCATAAGCAACCTTTTGACAAAAGAAGAAGAAGCCCGTCTAATCATTGTGCTAAAAACCAATCAAGAAGCTATGGGTTGGACTCTTTCCGATCTAAAAGGAATAAGTCCATCCTATTGTATGCACAAGATTTTGATGGAGGAGGATTTCAAGCCGGTGGCTCAACCACAGCGCCGCTTAAATCCTACGATGAAAGAGGTTGTAAGGAAGGAAGTGGTGAAGCTTTTGGATGCGGGAATGATTTACCCGATCTCGGATAGTCCGTGGGTTAGTCCCGTGCACGTGGTTCCGAAGAAGGGTGGAATGACCGTAATCCGTAATGACAAAGACGAATTGATCCCGACTAAAGTTGCAACAGGGTGGAGAATGTGTATAGATTATAGACGGTTGAATACCGCGACTCGTAAGGACCATTTTCCACTCCTATTTATGGATCAAATGCTTGAAAGACTATCGGGCCAACAATACTATTGTTTTTTGGACGGCTACTCCGGGTACAACCAAATTGCGGTTGACCCGGTTGATCATGAGAAGATGGCTTTCACGTGTCCGTTTGGAGTGTTCGCTTACAGAAAAATGCCTTTTGGGCTTTGCAATGCGCCGGCGACATTCCAACGATGTGTCCAAGCTATTTTTGCCGATCTGATAGAGAAAACAATGGAAGTCTTCATGGATGACTTCTCGGTGTTTGGTGGGACGTTTAGTCTATGCTTGGCAAATTTGAAGACGGTGTTGGAAAGGTGTGTGAAGACTAATTTGGTGCTAAATTGGGAAAAGTGTCACTTCATGGTGACCGAGGGGATCGTGCTAGGCCACAAAGTCTCAAAAAGGGGGCTTGAAGTGGATAGAGCTAAGGTTGATGTAATTGAAAAATTACCCCCTCCGGTGAATGTGAAGGGCATCCGTAGTTTTTTGGGGCACGCGGGGTTCTACCGGCGCTTCATCAAGGACTTCTCAAAGGTGGCAAAGCCTTTGAGCAATTTGCTCGCCAAAGATCAGGTATTTCTCTTCACCGAAGATTGTTTGCAAGCTTTCGAGGTTTTAAAAGAAAAATTGGTTACCGCTCCAATAATAGTCGCTCCCGATTGGAATGAAAATTTTGAACTAATGTGTGACGCGAGCGACTATGCCGTTGGAGCGGTACTTGGCCAAAGAAAGGACAAAACTTTTCATGCTATACATTATGCGAGTAAGGTTCTTAACGAGGCTCAAATAAATTATGCCACAACGGAAAAAGAACTACTCGCAATAGTGTATGCGCTAGAAAAGTTTAGGTCCTATCTTATAGGGTCGAAAGTCGTTGTCTACACCGACCACGCGGCGATTAAATATCTGCTAACCAAGCCGGATTCGAAGCAAAGGCTCATCCGTTGGATCCTCTTGTTACAAGAATTCGATGTCGAAATCAAAGACAAGAAGGGGTCGGAAAACTTGGTAGCGGATCATTTATCCCGCTTGGTGAATGTCGAGGTTACCGCATCTGAAAAGGAAATCCGGGAAGAATTTCCTGATGAAAAATTGTTTAAGGTTCAAGTTAGGCCGTGGTTTGCAGACTTTGCAAACCACAAGGCTAGTGGTTTTGTGCCGGCCGACCTAACTTCGAACCAAAAGAGGAAGTTCCTTTCGGATGCGAAGTATTATGTTTGGGATGACCCATACTTGTTTAAGTTGGGTAGCGATAACCTGTTAAGGAGATGCGTAACTGGTGATGAAGCCCAGAGCATCCTTTGGCATTGTCACAACTCGCCTTATGGCGGACATTATAATGGGGTTAGAACGGCCACTAAAATTCTTCAATCAGGATTTTATTGGCCAACTATTTTCAAAGACGCACATACCCATGCACAAAGTTGTGACAGTTGCCAAAGAAGTGGTGGGATAGGTAAGAGAGATGAGATGCCTCTCCAAAATATCCAAGAAGTGGAAGTGTTCGATTGTTGGGGCATAGATTTTGTTGGACCTTTCCCACCCTCTTACGGGAATGAGTACATGCTTGTAGCTGTTGATTATGTCTCTAAGTGGGTTGAGGCGATTGCCTCACCTCGGGCGGATGCCAAAACGGTGATAAATTTTTTAAAGAAAAACATCTTTTCCCGTTTTGGAACCCCCCGAGTGTTGATAAGTGACGGAGGGTCACACTTTTGCAATGCACCTTTGGAAACAATTCTAAAACATTATGGTGTGTCGCATAGGGTGACAACTCCGTACCACCCTCAGGCTAACGGGCAAGCGGAGGTCTCTAATCGAGAGATTAAGAGAATCCTAGAAAAAACCGTGTCTAATTCTAAAAAAGAGTGGTCCCAAAAATTGGACGAAGCATTATGGGCCTACCGTACGGCCTTTAAAGCTCTAATTGGCCTAACTCCGTTTCAATTGGTATTTGGTAAAACTTGCCATTTGCCGGTTGAATTGGAGCACAAGGCCTTGTGGGCCATAAAGTTTTTAAATTTTGAAAATAAGGCGGCCGGTGAAAAAAGGAAAGTACAACTTCTTGAGTTGGAGGAGATGTGCAATGCCGCATACCACTCAAGTTGGTTGTACAAGGAGAAAGCAAAGAAATATCACGACAAGAAGATCCGAACCAAAGAATTCGTGCCCGGACAATTGGTCTTATTGTTCAACTCCCGGTTGAAGTTGTTTCCCGGGAAGTTGAAATCAAAGTGGTCCGGGCCATTTCGGGTGAAAAAAGTAAAAGAGTACGGGGCCATTATCATTGAAGACATGGACGAGAAAGATAGTTGGACCGTGAATGGCCAACGATTGAAAGTGTATCTCGGCGGTCATGTGGATCGCGAGAGTTGTGCTCAGCCGCTCGATGCTCCTCTGTGAGCATCGCTCCGTCGAGCTTAGCCGACGTTAAACAAGCGCTAGTTGGGAGGCACCCCAACATTGTAAGTATTTCCTGTTTTATGTTTTCTGTTGTATTTCCTGCACTGTGCTGAACCCATGCTGGATGACTTGCAAGTGCTGCATTTGCCTTTGCACTTGCTGTCATGCTCGCTTGCAGCTCGCTAGGCGAGGCAGCAGCGAGCACGCTCGCTACCTGCTCGTTAGGCGAGGCAGCAGCGAGCGCTGCAGTACTGTTTACTATTTAAATCTCAGCAGGGCCATTTTGCCCAAACCCTCAAAAACATTTCTGGACGGCTCTGCTGAGAAATTTCGCGAAGCTTCTCAAACTCTCGCATTTGCATCGCTATCACCAACCCTCGCTCCTTCCGTCCGATTGCAAACTCTTCTCATTTTAATTTTTCTGAATCCGTGTAATTAAGGTTTGCCCTACTTCATTTTCTTTTTGTATACTCTTAAAATTCCAAATATGAATTGCAAATAGGGAAGTGTAGTATGGGAAATTGAGGTTGCATGTGATGTTTTGGGAGTTTGCAATGTTTGTACATTTAGGTTTTCAAATTGGGGATTTAATTTTAATTTAGGTTTTGCATGCAATTAGGCAATCCCCAATAGCATAGAACGATTCATTGTCAAGAGAAATTATTAGGTTCTGTGTGGGAACCATTAGAGTACGGGTTTTGGGGAAAACATCTTTGAAAATGCAGAAAATCCCAAAACCCGTAAGGTTCGCTAGCAGCTCGCTAGGCGACCTGGGGCGAGAGTTCGCTGCAACTTCGCTAGGCGAAGCAGCAGCGAACATGACAGTATTTTGATTTATGTTTTAATGGCTAATCTGTGTGTTGGTGTGTGTTGTTTCTTTGAATATTTTGCAGATGGAGTCTAGATCTGGAGCTGGTAAGAAAAGAAAGGGAGCTGCAACTACTTCCAGGACCGTGCCGATTCAATTCGATACCGACAAGTTTGTCGGTCCAAAACAGGTTGCACGGTACATAGCTTTGGAGAAGCGAAAAATACTTCCTGAGAGGCGTTTTCTGATCAACCCACAAGGCACTTACAGAACTTTCGCCGGGTTGATAGACGCCAAGAAGTGGGATAGGTTGATAAGTCCCTTGGAGCATTACGACATTGCTACAGTGCGGGAGTTCTATGCTAACGCACTGCCCGACGACGACGAGCCCTTCACTTGGGTTTCTAGAGTTGCCGGGCGTGAAATTCCATTTGACAGGGACGCTATCAACCGAATCCTAGGGGAACCGCTCCAGCTGGGAGCTGATCAGAGAGACCAGTACCACACCGACCTCAGGCTTCACAGAGATGTCCCTGCCATTACCGCCGACCTGCTTTTACCTGGGAGATCGGTTGAGCCGAACCCATCTGGGGTTCCTGTGAGATATCACCGGGAGGACATGACTCCCATGGCTCAGCTGATCCTACTCTTGGTTTTGACCAACATCCAGCCCAAATCACACACTTCTACTGTGCCGATCCCAGTGGCACATTTAGTCCATTCCATTCTCACTAATGTCGAGATAGATGTCGCGAGGATAATCGCCAATGAGCTGAAGACCGTGGTTGAGAGCGGGCTTAAGTCAGGGGCACGTGTTAATTGTCCCTTGGCCTTCCCGTGTTTGATTATGAGCTTATGTGTTCAGGCTAGGGTCCGGCTTCCGTCTCGTGGGCAGGTTCGAATCCCGGCACCTATTGATGATAGGTATGTGGCTAAGTATTATAAAGCTAAGACTTCTGGTGGCAGTGCAGCCTCAGGAAGTACTCGGGCTGCTGATGGTCCTAGTGCTCCTTCTCCCGGACTTGATCCGTACCTGAGGGCTGTTTATGACTACAGTTTTGAGTGGATGGCAGCATCCCAACGAGCTATGATTGATATGCACAGCAGTATGCAGAGGTTGGAGCTGCAAGGTAATGACCCCTCCGGTGCTCGAGCATTGTTAGCGCGTGAGCAGTTTATGCTTAACGCTAATTGGCCTGTGGACAGGCCAGTCTATGGTGAGGGGGTGGACGCTGAAGCTGAGAATGATGATGATGATGTTGATGATGAGGCTACCGGTTCTGAGGCCGGTAGCGAGGAGGAGTCCTGAGCCCTTTGTGGGTTGAGTATTTGTACTTTTTCAGTTTTTATGTCATTTTTATTTGTATTTTTGAATTTTGTATTTTGACCATGGGTTGTACTATTGGGGTGTTTTGTCCCCCACGAACAAATTTTTATTTTCAGTTAATGTTATTTATTTTTGTTTTTAATTTTGTGTGTTTAATAAATTTTTGGTTGAATGAGTGGCAAACCCTTCTAGATTGGTTGCTCCTCAAGAAGTACCCAATGAAGGTGCATCCGAGCTTGGATGGCAATGATAAGAATAACAAGTGAATGAAGCTAAGGTACATGGTTACCGTCGGCTAGAATTTTAGAATGCATTAGGAACTTTACTCTTTTTGGTAAATTGAATATTGTCTTTGTGCAACATAATAGAATGAATGTTTCATCTAGAACTTAAAACCACAAATTGTGAGGAAACCTCCATTGTTCACTTAAATGCTGGATTCTAATAAGTTTTGTTGATTCATGTGATTCATGCTTTGTCTTTTACTATTGTGAAATTGTGGAAGCAATTAGAAATGATCAAGGCACTTGTTTTCTTTCGAGCACAACTACATCCAAAAACAACTTACCTGTGAGCAGAGAGAGTATTTGTTAACCCCTTTGAGCCTGAACAGTTGAATCTCGGCTTGAAATAAAGCGAGATCTCAAAAATCTTTTTTTTACACAACCTGGAAAATCTTGATTATTGTTCTTTTGCCGTAAAAAGTTAAGAGCATTCACTTAGGGTGTGGAAGAAATAAGTTGGGGAGAACGAAAAAGAATTGGTAAGTACCACAACTCTTGAAAAAGAAAAGAAAAACCGAGCAAGCATAGAAAAATATATGTATAGAAAATATAGAAAAGAAACATCTGTTTTGTATATATGATGTGAAAGAAAAGAACAAAAATAGAAAGAATGAAAAAAAAAATGCTTGCTTGGAAGAAAAATAGTGAAAAATAAAAGTGGAGTTGTGGAATATGTGTTGTGAAGGTTACAAATAAGAAACAAAGGAAACAAAGTCGAGTAGTGTGAATAATACTGTGAATGTCTCTTTTGCATCGGCACTTTCGTTTCAATGGCCTTAGAAATGACCCTTGTTTGTTAACCTAACCAAGCTTCAACCGAAAAGCCCTTAGTGATCTTTTTGCTTCCACAGTAGCATTTTAATTGATTAGACATTGTATGAATCTGTTTGATTTCTTCATTATTTGTTAGAGAGTGAGATTAGTCCCGCGGTTGCAAACGCGCAAAATCTTCATTCCTTATTCGAAGAGGAGAGATAGGATGATTCATTCAGAATAGTATTGTTGTAGATAGATAAATATTTTGCATTGCTATTTAAGTTTAAGTTCCTAGGTATTATTTTATTCGAACCGTTGGGAACTTGTATATGCGAATTTCGCTTGTGTTTGAGCCGTGTATCCAACTTCGGAGAAACCGTTTCTTAATGCAAATCCTCTTGTCTTTCAAGAGGCATACTTTGCTTGAGGACAAGCAAGAATCTAGTTGGGGAGAGTTGTTAGATGCCCAAAAGTGCTTATTTGAGCTATCATATGTGGGCATCTTTCACTCTTTTGCCTTGCTAAAATTGTCAAAATCACATTTGTTTTACATGGAATGCGTTACATTGATAAACAAGCTTGGTGCCTTTGATGTGTGTGTTATTGTGCAGGAAAGGCATGAATTAATTGATAATAAAGACACAAGAGAATTGGCAAAGGAACCAAAGAAAAGGAGCATTTCATCTGCCTGCTCGCTAGGCGAGGCTGTGGCGAAGAATGGGTTCGCTAGGCGAGCTCCTGGCGAACAGCTCCAGTAAATTAGCAAATTAATTCGCTAGGCGAGCTCAAGGCGAAGTTTGCAGCGAATTCATTCTGTTTTGGTGAAAAGTGCAGCCAACACTCACTCGCTAGGCGAGGCTCTAGCGAGTCCCCAGCGAGCATTCCAGTAGCAAACCTTCTCAACCTCGCTGGGGCGAGCTTGAAGCGTTTCCTTCGCTAGGCGAAGGTATGTTCGCTAGGCGAACATGACAGTTCACCAACGCCCTGTTTTCTCTGGGCGCAGGGGCCTTTTGTGCTCATATTTGACCTTCGCTAGGCGAGCCATTCTGCTCGCCTAGCGAACATGACAGTTCTGCACTTGTCTATAAGTAGCAGGTGCCACTTTTGGGCACCATACCTCATTTTTACCAACTTTTCCATTTTTTGTACTTTCTCCTAGATATTTTACAGCATTGTTTTGTGGGAGTTTTTATGCCCTAATTTCATTTCTCTTCATCTAGCAACCATCTTCCACAAAAAGAAGGTGGATTCCCATCCAACCTCGATTATTCGACTTGGATGTTGATCAACCCTCTTTCCTTACTTGCCGACCAAGCTACCATGAAAATGAGTAGCTAAGTCTTCCATTTGTCAAGGTTAGATGTAGGTGATTGCTAGCTTTGTGTGTAAATGTAAGGATCCTCATATGTAAACTCTTTAACGGTAAATATATGATGAAAACTTTGTTTCTATTTAAAACTCTTTGTGTTGGTATTTGATCGAGAGATGTTTACCGATTCTTGACCTAGGTTTTCATCCAAACTTGTTTGTTAGCTAGAGATAGTAACGAATGATTTTGTTCACCATAAGGTTGAACCAAAAAGTTGTCATTTTGATAGATTGTGTTCGAGAGAAACAATGGATCAAAATGGCAAAACTCACAATGGGTGTTCGAGAGAAACGCATTGAGAGGACCTTGTGAAATAATTTATCATCTAAAGGAATTTATAAGATTGTTGACCGAGCAAATACATGCAAAGCAATGTAGTCATTGAAACCTAACTTTGACAATATTTCTCATATTACTCAAAACATAACTTTTTCCGCAATTAATTACTTTGTATGCAAGATAACTTGATTAAAACCAAAACCCTAGTGTTACATTAAGTTAAGATTAATTCAACCATTGAACGGCAGTGATATCTTACAATCTCTGTGGATACGATAACAAAAACCTGACACGAAATATACTTTT
The DNA here is from genome assembly GCF_024323335.1 of Lathyrus oleraceus. Classification (NCBI taxonomy): domain Eukaryota; kingdom Viridiplantae; phylum Streptophyta; class Magnoliopsida; order Fabales; family Fabaceae; genus Lathyrus; species Lathyrus oleraceus. The sequence continues at coordinate 5,508,887 of NC_066579.1, read as the reverse complement.
CAACACATAACTCCCTCTATCTTTTGCAATTTTTTTAAAACTAAACAAGTTGCTTCATACATGTTTATCAAGCTAGAAATTGAATCGTAATGTGATCCCCAACGAGTATCTCCAGCTCGTTTCAATGTACCAACTTGATTTGCACCTTTACCAGTTACAATCTCATCAATCTCTAACAAATAAGCAATTTCTTCTAATTTGGCAGCTTGTAACTCATCATGACACTTTGTAGAAGAACAAACAACATTCACAACAAAGATCAGTTTCTCAAAAAATTTATGAACAGGTTTGACTTCTCTTGATGATGTAACTAATGCAAGTTACAATCGATGAGCAAAACAATGAACATAGTATGCATAAGGACAATCCTTCATAAAGAGGGCTTGTAAACCATTCCATTCTCCTCTCATATTACTAGCACCATCATACCCTTGGACACGAATGTTAGAAACATCAAGGTTATGTCGAGAAAGTATATCACATATTGCTTCCTTAAGAGTTAAAGATGTGGTGTCTTTAACATGTGTCACATCAAAAAATCTCTCTCGTATTAAACCAACTTTATCAACAAATCTTAATACAAGAGCCATTTGTTCCTTTTTTGACTCATCACGAGCTTCATCAACAACGATACAAAATTTGGAATCACCAATTTCCTCACGAATACTCTTTTTCACCCTACTAAAAAGAATTTGCAAGAGCTCTTTTTGAATTTGATGTGAAGTATACTTGCAATTTTGTGGAGCATTTTCCAACACAACTTTTGCAACTTCATCATTGTAGGATGCTGAAAGTTTCAATAACTCAAGAAAGTTACCTTGATTTCTTGATTTGCTACTTTCGTCGTGACCCCTAAAAGCACAAACTTGTAGTGTTAACCAACGAACAGTGTCAATTGAAGTCTTGAGTCGTAACCGATTATTCATTCTTTGACTTGAACTTTGCACTTGAATAACATTTCTAATATGACCATCTTGATTCAACAAGTCTTGACAAGCTTTCATTGCATTGTTGTATGGTGAGCAAGGATCCTTCCCTATGTGTTTAAGAAAGGAACAATATTTTCCATTCCTAACTTTCTTCCAAATTCTAAAACCCATAGAAATAAAGACAAGTGATCTGGGACTTCCACTTAGTTTTTTGCTAAAAAGGTAACATGGTAAGCAATATGCGGCATCTTCAGATGGTGAATATTCTAACCATGATGGAAATATGTTAAACCAAGTATGTTGAAACCTTCTCGGATGATCCTCGTTACCGGACAAAGGATAGTTTTCTAAATGAATTTGATATGGACCCCATTTTAGATAAGCTCTTCGTATTGCATCCACTTGATTTGGTGGATATTGCCAAATCGGAGGACGCTTTCCAGGATCGCGTTCCAAAGAATTTTCAAAACCATGATGCTCTTCAATTGTTGGATTCTCAAGAACTATTTCAAATTCGGATGTCGGGATTATAATTTCTTCATCTCTCTCTTCTCTTTCAATTTCACATGCTTTCCTTTTGAAAAAAGAATCAATTTTCCTATTATTCATCTTTACTCTTCCTATAATATCATATCAGATCCAAAAATCAATTTAGAGAACATAAAAATTAAAAGAGAAAAAAATTAATAAACTTAATTAATCAACTTTAATCCATTTTCAAATACCGGTAACTTCGCTATTAGAAATTAGCAGCAACAATGATTAAATAAACCTTATTCCAATGTATAACTATATTTGTAATAAGGTTTATTTTAATTAATTGTTTTTATTTTGTAGCATGTCACATTTATGAGCAGTAGGACAAAGATTTGAGAAATAGGTTGAAAGAAGAAATATATACTAAAAACTCTCTCTAATCTTATTAGTTTTTCTAATCTCTTTGCACTTTCTAGTGTTGTTGTTGTTTTAGGCAATGGGTCAACATACTCATTACGTTCTCAACTATCATCTTATTAGTTAAGGTTTCAGCACAACCCTTCATGAGATGAACAAGTTTCTGCATCTTCGACACATAGCCTGCAATCTTTTCATCTTCTCCCATTGTAAATAATTCATTTTGTCATCGCAAAGTTTGCAACTTGACAACCTTGACTTTATCGCCTCCTTCATAGTACTTGACAAGGATATCCCATGCCTTCTTCATTGACTCAACATGGGCGATTATGTCGAAATTAGCCGCATCAACTACCAATTGGATGTAAATCGCTGCCTTGCAATCCTTCTTCTTGGCATCCTTGTGAGAGGTTCTTTGTACGCCGGTTGCATCTGTACCAACCGTAGGAACTCCATTAGTAACCACTTTTAGGGTTTCATGAAATCCAAATAGAGATTATATATATTTTCTCCATCGAAGCCAATTCTTTTCGTCAAGAGTTGGAAGGGAGTTTGGTAAATTTCCCTTAGCATTCATCTTTGCAGCGATTGATCAACAACCACCCACGATCCTGAAAACACGATCTCTGATGTGTGATTCTTGAAAACACGACCAAAAATCTAACCAGATCTCTAGAGACCAATTTGTTAGTACTTGAGGCACTTTTAGTGAGGAGAGAAAGAGAGAATAAGAAAATAAGGATTGTATTATTGAATTGAATAAATAGTAAAACTGAATTACAAAGTGTCTATTTATATACACCTAAGTGACTTGACTACTAAGTAAAATAACAAATTAAGTAACAAACATAAACCCTAATTAGCTTTGGGCTTGGGTCACACAACTCAACTTGGATTATATCTAACATCTTAACAATTTTATTATAAGAAGTGACTTAAGTCTATGAGGGAAGAGATAAAATATTTAAACTTTTTATTTAAGTGAAATGGTGTATTTATGACCATCATATAGGAAAGGTCCGACAAACTTGAGCATTGGGAACACTTTATTTGAACCTAATAACAAGGATATACTTATTAGGTCACAAGGGTAATATGAAGGGGGAAATCCTAAGTGGATTGGTGGATAATTTCCTAATATCGGAAGCTACCGTGCAATCTTTGGTTACCTTGACTTGTCACTTATGTGAATTTCTAGTCAAGTGGAACGGGTATATAAGAAGTTGCCCGTGTTTATCTCCCAAGTTAATATAATATTATATTTATTGACACGTGTTCGAAGTTAGATGATATCAAGAAAAATTGAAGTGTCAAGTTTTCATTCATATGTCTAATATAAATGTGCATTATGTGAATGTTACGTGAAAATGGAATGTGAAATTCGTTATATGTGAAATGTGATAAATATTATTTCATGACTATGAATCCCAAATACTTGCTACAATAAAAATATAAAAAATATTTTAACATTCAAGATACAATACAACTATGATACTTAAAAAAATTTAAAATTAAATTCAAAATGTCTATAAACATAACTAATAATGATAATAAAGAAATATTCATAGTATTGAAAATGATAAAAAAAAGTGATAATTAAATATCATTTCCGCACCAATTAGAATATAGCATACATAATATCATTAATTCTATCCAAAAAAATGGGGCTCCATAAAATTATTTAATATTACTTAACAATTAATACTAGTTGTGCTAGTTTTTTTTCTTCCGATTCTCTTCATCAAGGAACAACATATCTTTCAACTAAAATTCAGTTGAGATGCGAGCGGTGTTTTGGATGAAAAACCCTAACTTCTGATACTTTTATTTTTTATATTTTTTTTCCACTTACAAAAACAAAATTTGATTGCTGGATACTTCCTTGATACATATCAGGTCATATTAAACATTATCAGTGTTGGATACTTGTCAGACAATGATACTTTAAAAAATGTTGGAGTATCAAGGTTTCATGGATAAGTGCCGATATGACCACTTGAACACATCCATGTCATTTAGTTGGTATACATTAAACATTTAAGAACTTATCTCTTTTGTTTGCTTGTATTTGCGCCTTTGCGATAACACAAATATATGAAACACGTGAAGCCTAGTTGAATATTCACTACTATTTGTACTTTTGAACATTACTTTTCCCAACCTATTTAAATGGCCTATGTGCCAAATATTTATTTATGTTTGAATTTGTATACTTTTCTCTGATAGTTACATGGTAAACAATCAAACACAAATGAATAAAGTCTTTCTCAAGTTTAAAGAATCTTACGAAAATCATCAGAGTCTCGTAATACACATTTTTCACGATTTATATCCATAAACTTAAACCAACTATTATTTCATAGCATGTTCAAAAATGCTAATGCACGCACGAATAAAAGAAACAATAATGTCGCATAATAAAAGGGAAGCCAAGCTAAACACGAGCACCACATACCTTAATAACCAGAAAAAAAACACACCACTAGCAACTAGCAAGAATTGCTGAATTAGGCAAGTCATAACTAGATTTTGAAGACCATAATGTTTAAAGCATTAGGGTTTACTTTGTCTATAAATACCTAATAAATATTTTCATTTGATTCAAATTCAATCAAATTTATAATTTTTTTTCAATTTATCATTTATCTTTCGATTTCGTAATTTACTTATGTTTTCATTATCTTATACTTTAATTCCTTAACACAATCGTTTGACGCTCAAACATCGAATCACACTTCAAAGTTATTAATCAAATTCCCAACTATTTTTCATATTCGAAAAGAATAGATACAATTCAATATCTTTCTTTTAGATAGTATACACACTTTTATCATCCAATTATAATAATAATTATTCTAACTAACCATGCATATTTTTAACCAACATTTTGGTCCCCCAACTATCTTATGTTATATGTGAGAAGACTAATATGCAAACAATCATTTTTATAAAAAGAAAAACAAACAAAAAGAAAAAAGAAAAAAAAAACCCACACAACACAAAGAAAGGCCAAGAGAGTGTAAGCTAAAGCCAAAGCCTTTGTTATTCCAACAACACCAACTCTTCTCTCTCTCCCTCTCACTCTCTCTCCGTTTGTTGTTTGTTCTCTGATGATCCATCTAAAAACCCTAATCCCCTTTGTTTCCATTTCTGGTTCAATGTATATTTTATAAAACAATTTTCAGAATATATATTTTAATTGACTCCGATTTTGATCCTATCCGGTTTTTCTCAAACTGGGGCACTCATAAAAACGCTTGATCACATTTCTCCTTATGTAAATTCTACATTTTTAATTTATTTTTTTTAATTTTCCGGCTTCTATAAAAAACGAGATTCTCCTCATTTTTTTGGTCAAAAAAATCACTTTTTTTTTGCTTAAACTTGTTGAGGGTTTTTGTGTGAGTGCCTCTGAGTTTCACTATGGCTGCTGCGGTTGTTTCTGGTGACATTTCAACTGATGCCAACAAAATGGACTCAAAACCAAAAGCTGAATCTGAATTCAGTGTTCAGAAGCTGGTTGACATGTTCACGAAGCTGAATCCTCTGGCTAAGGAGTTTTTTCCTTCATCTTATGGTCCTAGCAATGATCATCGTCGTCAGGGGTATAATATCGTGAGACCAAACAATTTTTTGGTCAACACTAAGGCATCACCTAATGATGATCATCATAACAATCGAAGGGTATGATTGGTTTTTCTTTGATCTCTCATTTTGATATGTTGGTCTTGTAGTTTTGTTTTTTTGTGCTGGTTTTTGTGCTGGGTTTTGCTCAATTGTTTGTCATTTGTATTGTGCTGCTTTTAGTGATGGGTTGTGCTGATTTTTTTGATGGGTTTTTGCTGAATTGTTTCACATTTATATTGTGCTGATTTTAGTGATGGGTTGTGCTGATTTTTGTTGTTGTGCTTGTTGTGCTGCTTGGAATATTGGAACTCTTGGTATTTATACTGTGAAAAACTATAGCTTGATTGAGAATCTTGATGCAGCTTTGATTTAATTTTTAATCGATTCGGTGAAAGGAAGTAGGAGAGAAAGCATGTGTCTAGAATTGTTGAATCAGATTGTGAAAACTGTTTCACTGCTGGGAAAATCCTTCTGCTGATAATCTTTATATGTTGTGTAGTGGCAAAATTTTAGATCTAAATTATGTATCTGGTATTTGATATACTTATGTGCAAGGTTTTGAATTGCGGTCGCGGTCGCGTAAGATTTCGGTCGGTACAGGTGTTGTGACACTGATTGCAGTCGTCGCAGTGTGAATTAACCAACATTTGTTCTTCATCATAAAAATGGTGAATAACGGTATCGGTACCATCTGATACTGTTTTTTCGCGGGTTTTTTTTAAAACCTTGCTTATATGCATTATTTATGTATTTAGTTTTTCTGTGTTATTTGTTTGTAGTTTATTTTTACTTCATTTGCCGTTACTACACTGTGATAGCATTTGTGGCCTCATTTTGTCACAATCTTCGACAATTTCGGTAATCACAATGCAACTGCATTTATGTTTATAAATCACGGTTACTGGCAAACATGTTTTTTCCCCCGTATTTTCAGTTTACGTAATGTTATGCAGCTAACTACGACTTTTTACGTTACGATACAATATCTTGTAATCTTTTCACTTATTCATGATTGAACCGAAATTGATTATATGACACGTATCATGCTATGATGAGTTATGACTCTTATGTGAAAACTGGCGTATCTGATGAAATGATTATGCCGATACTCAATAACATTGAGTTAGCAGTTTATGTCTGAGTTAATCTTGGTATCGTCATTCTCTTTGTGTTTACTGAAAATGTGTATTGTCATCTTGCAGAGAAGAAACAACTTTACTCAAGGGAGGAGAAGGTTGAACGGAAGGTCGCTGAAGGCTCAGAGAGAAGACAGCGTTAGGAGAACAGTTTATGTTTCTGATATCGATCAGCATGTAAGTGAAGTGACAATGGCATGAATATAAAGCTTATGTTGATATTTTGTGTTTAGTATTTGATTTTGAGAATCGAAAACCGAATCATTTGAACTCTGTCTTCTCTTGGTCTAGGTTACTGAGGAGCGGCTTGCAGCCTTATTCACCAACTGTGGACAAGTAAGTTACAACTCTTCATTGGTAGCTGGGTTAGTTGTTATTATTATTATTTTTAATTTTAATTTGATTACAATAGGTAAAAACCGTTACATTGCTTAATCATTTTCAACTATGGTATTAATATTGCAGTATATCTATGTTGTTGGAATTTCGCCTTTCCAATTATGCGATATGTTGAGCATTAATGATGTGTGCCTATTATGACAATTTGTTATGTGGGATTTTGTCGCTTTATCTATGATTAACACCGTCGATTTCTTCATTTAGCTACGTGGAACATTCCTTTCTTTTCATTAAATATATTTTTATTCTTGAGTAAGTTAATCTGAGTTGCTATTAGGATATGCCGTTATTTTTAGAATTTTCTCAATTAAACCCATTAGTTTATTCTGAACCTCATATATACGGAGTTTATGATTTTAAAATGCATTTAGGTCGTCTTTTGAAATTATTTTATTGGTAAAGTAAGTATATAAAAATCAAAATCATTTGTGAAATATGAGATTAATTTTTCGCATAAGCTAAACTTCTCCTATCTTCGTCTGAATAAAATGCAGATCTGTTTATTCTGAGAAATCTTATTTGATTATTGCTTTCACTGACCTTAATTTGAACATTATGACCTTTGATCGAGCAGCGAAACCCCTTCCTCCAATCCCTCCCCACACACACGCCCGTTCCTAAAAGCCGTGTCTGCGGTCGCTATCCATAAATCACATGGTCACAAGCTGTGTTGTTTACTACCGGCCGCCATGGCCGATTTGTGAAAGATGGCAGTGCCATGTTGTTTTATGGCTGCATAAAATGGAGAACTTTTTGCTATCCGCAATCGATAACACTGGTCACAGCACACACATAAAAGATAGAAGTTTTGCATCACAAGAGGCAGGGAGCTTTGTGTTGTAGATACATGGAGGTCATTAAGGCATAGAGTTTCACACCACAGACTCGCATAACGGTAGATAGCGGCATTGTGTTTTTATGACCTAAATATGTTGTTCCAAACCCTTAAATGCTGTGTTTTATGAACTGTGTTGTGTATCTGACCCTCCTTTTCAAGATCGAAACGGATCAACAGTCATGTTTCCACAAGCAGGAACGACAAACCTATGACAATCCGATTCAGTGGCGATTCGGTAACCAATTCAACACTGGATGGGGAGGAGTACTCATAGGATTGTGCGGTTTTACGAGTTAGGTCACGGTTTTAACAATAGTGATTGACGCGTTAATTGTGCCTGTTGATTGATGGTGATTGTGTGTCTGTAGAGACTGCGAATTTTGTTATCTTTTATTAATGATGACATCTCTTCTCTTGCATAGTATCTAAATGTTAAACTTGAAAGATAAATCTCACCATAAGAAAATCACCGTGTTTAAATTATTAACATTTTATGGCATCATTTGAATTGAAGGTGATTGATTGCCGAATCTGTGGTGATCCACATTCAGTTCTTCGATTTGCTTTTGTCGAGTTTGCTGATGAGCGTAAGTTTTTGTCCTTCAAATCTAATTCTCAGTCGTAAACGTTTCCAAAAGATACGTGGACACACAAACACACACATGCGCACACGTAACAATCATTTTTCAACTGATTTCATGCTTTTTATGATGAAATTTATGTGAACAGATGGTGCAAGGGCAGCTCTAACCCTTGGTGGTACTGTGCTTGGATACTATCCAGTGAGGGTCCTACCTTCCAAAACTGCTATCCTTCCTGTGAATCCTACATTCCTCCCTAGGGTACGCTTACTTTCTGATCCTTTCTGTACTTGGCCATATTTGGATGGAAAATAGTTTAACCTTTTGGCATATCGATTCTCTTAATCTATAATGTATTTACCATTTTTTTCCTTCATAATGTGCAGTCGGATGATGAGCGGGAAATGTGTACCAGGACTGTCTATTGTACAAACATTGACAAGAAGGTACATCATTATTCATTTTGTTGTGGAAAATTACTGTAATGGATATTTTCGGTAAAATTTTTAATTGACAGTTCAAATGGTTAGCAAGGTTCAATGAGTGGTTAGTAAGTGGCGCATCTTGAATCAATTAGCCGTTTTAATGTTTTTACCAAGATAGCATAGTGCGTCTTTGAATTATTGGAGTTGAACCTCTTGATGAATTTTTAAATTTCTATCAATGATCTGAATGCAGATTTCTCAAGCTGAAGTGAAGAGTTTTTTTGAGTCATCCTGTGGGGGCGAGGTCAGACCCTAATAATCATTCTATGTTATTAGCTTAAACTTATTTATCTCAAAAGTTAAATGTTGGTTGACACTGTTTTTCTATTTCATAGGTTACGCGCTTGAGGCTTTTGGGGGACCAGGTGCATTCAACTCGAATTGCTTTTGTGGAATTTGCAATAGTAAGTTTTTACTTTCCATGTTCTCGGTCTTGATGCATAGCCGTTAATTAAGTAAAAACTTTTAAAGAATTTAGTGATATCATCTGTGATGCGCGGCTTCTGCCATTAATATGTTAACTTGGTGTCAGATAAACCGTTATATTGACTGACCGTTTCTTTTTTTTTCTTGCGTAGGCAGAAAGTGCCATCCTTGCACTAAACTGTAGCGGCATGCTCTTGGGAACCCAGCAAATCAGGTTCGATACCGTTATCGTTGGAGTATTAGTTTTTGTTATATTAGCTTCAATACGAATAAGTTTGTTCTTATTTGATTTTGCTTCTGATTCTGCAGGGTAAGTCCTTCCAAGACTCCAGTGAGGCCAAGGGTCACTCGTCCAGTATCGCGTTAACCGATCGGACATTGTCCTACCTAAACTTGAGAGGGTATTTAGTCGACTTTCCGGTTGAGACTTTTGCATGGAAGGGGCAGTGAAATTGCCGTTTGTTTCTGTATTTCCATCTTTTTCTGTTACAACTGTTGTTACTTTTTTGTTACCAGAGCTAGCCAGAGCCGTTAGATTTTCTGCTCTAACTAAACTTTCTAGGTACACCAGTGTTGGTCTTGAACTATTTTACCATCATGTTTACATTGAAGTTATCTAGTTTCAGTTACTTGGCTATTTGGAGCCAGTACTAATCATGGTTTTCACCGGTTTGATTGTTTTGTGAAGCATGGTAGAGTCGTGATTTTCTCCGGTTTGAATGTTTTGTGATTCATGGTAGTGTCGTGGTTTTTGCCGGTTTGAATGTTTTGTGAATCATGGTAGAGTTGTGTTTTTCGCCGGTTTGAATGTTGTGTGAATCATGGTAGAGTCGTGTTTGGATAAGCCACTTGATTAAACGCTTATAATCGGATATCGCACAAATGCATATGTGCAGCACTGCAGGATAGTTTTTGTTTTCATATAAGTTATAAACCGTTTTTGCGATATTGGAGAGTTTATGGAAGCAAGATGAAAACAACTTATGGACATGTTGTCATAAGTTGTTTCATAAGTTCTAAGAGAACTCAAACAAGCATCTCCAAAGAGAGATTGATTTGAATTATATGATGACATTATCATATAGAGTCCTTTTAAATTTTGAGGTTTTGTGAAAGTTTGTGAGAGCCGTCTTAAGTTTTTGAAAGTATTTGATGGATTTTTTGATTCATTAAGGATCTGTTTGGGAGTTGGTTTTTCGAAGGTTTTGGAGAAAGATTTTGGATAATCAAGATTATATCTTGTGTTTGATATTTTCTGTTTCTTAAAACCTTCCAAAATTTTCTCTTCCAAAAATCAACTTCTAAACACACCCTAAGTATAATACAGTATAGTTAGTGTATACTCATTGTTTGATCTTTATTTTATATATAAAAAAATTATTATTTATTTTTTATTATAAATAAAAATTGACTTTTTAAATTCATTAAATACAAAAAAATATATAATTTTTTAAATAAAAAATAGAGTTTTTTAAAATATTTATTAAATAATCAATGTATCTGATCAATAATTAAATGTATTTATTTTAAAATAATTTTTTATTTAAATTTATTAAATAATCAAAATATTTGACTATTAATTAAATATATTAATTATTCAATAAAATTAAATAGTAATTTTTTATAACAAGGATTTGAGGAAATAATATCTTAAAAATAGAGAATCCATTTTCCTATAATCTTGGAAAGAAATAGTATTCCCAAAGCAAATTCTTTTTAAGAAAATGATTTCTCTATGTACCATAATAGAGACTATGGTTAGGACGAATCTTTGTTATTGAGAATAAAAGAGGTTAACATTCATGGAGAGATTTGAGTGGATCGTGAAAACAAAACTAGTTATAGAATTATTGCGTTTTTGCTACGTATTGAGCAAAAGAGTAGAGAAAGGAAAGGTCCCCCCCAGCTAAAGAATGTGCATAGATATTCGAACATAATAACAACTTTTTATAATTTTTTCTTATAAGATGTTAAGCATCAATTCTTTATCCTTTTGTGATATCTATGTATCAAGGTATTTGATATTCCTTTTGGGAGAGATGCTCGTTTTTTCTTTGCATTCTAGCTGGAATTTATTCTAATCCTCTATGCTTCTTTTATGAATGTCGGCAAGATGAAAGATAAGTTAGGTGTTTGGATTTTTTTCAAAAGTATATGTGATTTGTGATGGTAAATATTTGAATGAAATGATAGAGATCTCTTTTAATTAATATCATTAAAAATAAATTATTATTCATGAGTAAGAAAACTAGACTTCAAAAGATGTATTTGATAATCATTATCAACTGATCTTTTTCTTTTGAAATCTTGGTATCAGGACCAACATAAGGATAGATTGCATTAAATAGGATTCGAATTAGAGATCATGAGAGAAGGACACTCTCAAGACCCAAGCCTCCACCATTAGGTCAATCATTTGAGAGTTTCATTATCAACTAATTATCTAACAAAAGTGAGATTACCACAAGAAAAAAATAGTGGTTAAATTTGAAAAAATATCGCCAATTGCTGTCGTTGTGATAGACAACTTAATTGATTTCCACAAGTTTATGTATTTTGAGATTTCTAAAATATTTGGTGATATTATTAAGAATTTGGGTTTGAGAATTTTTTAATGCATCTTATATATTACTAAGACATCACGTGAAAATACTAAAATGTTTCTAGATTTTAGAGATACATCTCAGGACGCATATTGACTTAAGTTAAAACGTTAACTGATCCGGAGATGTATCTCAATAATATTTTAAAACACACACCATGTATCCCACTCTGAAAGGTATTTTACACGTTTATTGTTTCGGAAATGCATCTCTGTTTAGGGTTTACGGAGATACATCTCCGTACCCATCAGAACAGATCAAGCTATGTTTGTTTTATGGTTTACACATATGAAAGTGATGATTTATAAATGTTAAGAACTCTGTTATATGATGAAATTTAAACCATACAATCGATATGCAAAAAATGACATGTATAAATTCAGATGGTCCAAAAATGACATATATAAATAAAGTCGAAATACACGATAAAGTAGAATGAAGTGAAAATAAAATACAATCCATAATGAGTCCAAAATACAACTACTATATACTACTGTACTACTGCATATGTCGGACTACATCTCCTCTGGCTCCTCGACCTTCAATACCCCTATCCTCTACCACTGTCTCAAGTACATCAATGCACTCGTGCCTCTGTCATGATGACATCTAGGTCATGCCTCGCATCAGACCCATCAGAGAATATACCGTTGTCAATGCCTGACTACTCAATCTCCACTATGCGATGACATCTAGGCAAGACATCATGAGCATGATCTAAATTTTCCTGTTCATCCTCTAGTATCTCCTAATGAGCTGGGCTCGATGGATCTTCTAGAGCAATCTGTACCATATACGGATGTGACACCCCTGAAGAACCACCTGATGTACCCGTTGATGTAGCTCCAGTCGCTCTCAGCTATGGTACTTAGTGCCTCCTCAGATACCAGATGAATAAGATAATCATCAAACATGACATTTATCTCTCTATGTGTCTTAGCAGGAGGAGCAGAGACAATAGGGTATATGAGAATGGTCTGAGTGTAGCCGAACTACCGCATCACGCGCTCAGGAAGATAAGGATCAGTGAGACGTGATCTGCAAGTCAACCATCATGAGTATAACACTATATCGTCAAATGGCCACATTTCACGATGATTGACATAACTATTGAAGTGCATGTCCTCGACAACTAAGCAGTCAAGATACATTCTGAATGACTCTGTCGGTTGGTTCCCAATGAGCAGGGTAAATTCAGAAGCACACAACATACTCTCAGTGTAATTCGGTACACATGCCCATCCGAAGATGCACGAGAAGTGATGGAGGATCAAAGCCTGAAAAGTGTTGGAACACACAAATCATTAGTAACGGTGTTGCAAAAATGAAATGAAAATGGCACAAACATTAAAAGACCAATAAATATTACCGTCGATAGTGTGATGCTTCCGGTGAACATCTTCGTCTTCCACCTATAACCCTTTGATAACTTTGAGTATAAGTAGACCAAACAAGTGGCCCCTTAGTTGTACTCATGGATCTGCTTGAAGTCCTCGAAATATCATAGGTATACGACAACTGTATAAGTGGCACTCTTGTCCATAAAAATCATAGTGCCAACCAAATATAACAGGTATTCTCTCATAGCATACGCTTTATGGAGACCCATTGCTCGTTCTTGCCTCTAACCTCATGAGCTTTAAGGAGCTCATATGTATATACCTTTTTCAGGAATTCAAACCTAGCATGAACCTCTCTGGTTTTTTCAAACTCATTCATGGAATCCTATAGGTCAACTCCCATATAGTCTACCATCATTTTGAGCATCTTGTTTTTAGTAATCCTCCCATGATATAAAAGTTTCCCCCCTAATTGGAAGATGCAACAAACATGACACATCGTCGAGTGTGATCGACATCTAACCAAGCGGGAGATGAAATGACGAGGTCTCAATGTGCTATCTCTCAAGGAATGCATTAAGCATCCCATGGTTGAGCGGAACATAACTGGTCATGCACAAGTCCTTCATCCTAGGTATGGACAAAGCATCTGAAACCACTTCTCATTTGGATGAGGCAAGCCAATAATCTTCTGCTCATGGTTAATAAACTTCAGCGGATCACGGTCCTGCAGAAAAATAAATCAAAGAGGTAGCAACTAATGTTACCTATCCGTCCTAGATATGTATGGCAATATGGCCTGGGTACAAAGGTAGCAACCTAGGGTTCAACAGGGTTGCTAGTCAGTTCATATATAAGGCCCATGTTCTTCAGACTTCTAGCATTGAATATCCTTCCAACCTGGGGTTCCAGCTATTTGGTGATCTGAGCTTCTGTTAGAGAGTCTATTAGCTTACTCTCCATTAGAGTATATGATATCAATCTTCCAAGGGGAATCCAATACCTCATATTCTTTCCTCCATCTCTGGTTTCCTTCACCATGTCCCTTAAGTATTGAAAGAGAAGTGATGAAGGTTCACCTTTTTCCCATAAGAAATATTGTATAAAACATATTGTTGGTTACCATTGATGTAGTATGCAAAATTTGTTAGCTTTATGTGATGAACACATCCTGTCACGTCGTGAAAAATACATGAGCACATCGTACGCTCAAAGATACAACATAGTCACCATCGAACTTTATTTATTCCGGAAGGAAAGGGAAAATATCGATAAAACCCAAGGGGAAGAGAAAAAGGGTAAGGAAGTCGGTTATGCAAGGGGAAGGTATTAACATCACTCACATCCGTTGTACTCAACAAGAATCATTTTGATTGTTATTTGCTCAAATGGGTGAGTATATAAAGGTTACTCGCTATTGATCTCAACAAAAGGGAAAAATAAGTTTATAATTAGTGTGCTCACCAAGGAATCTGACTCTCGTTCCTACGTATTGTCATAGTGCAATGAGAAAGTCAGAGCTCCGTAGTTCGTGGTAGAAAATATAGATGTGTTGGTTAATTTTTGGGAACAATCATAATCGTATCCTAGAAGTGTGTAGACGTTAGCTGATTTTGATCCTTGGTCGGATACTCCAAGCTTTTAGTATGACTTCTAAGGAATGAATTATAACAGTTCTTTTATGAAAAGAAAGAAAAGTTGTTTTGAAAAAAGGTTTGTGTGATAAAAGAAAAAGAAAGAGTTGATTGAATAGAACTAAATAAATAAAACTTGCTTAAATCGCAAAAGAAAGTTGCTTGAATTGCAAAGAAATGGTGCAATGATGAAATAGTTGGGAAATGAGGAAAGTGTTATTTGTGTATGGTGAAAGTATTGTTTGTACCAAAGTTGTGTTGTTTGAAACCATAATATAGGTGTGTTTGAACCAAGAAGTGTGCGACATCGACCAATAGATGGTGTGGCAAATGCAGAATTATGGGATTTTGCCTAGATCCAAGGATCAATACATAAAAATGGGGTTTCTAGAGCATGAGGCGCCACAGGGCAACAATATGAAGGTTGTTAGAGCATGAAGCTCCATAAGGCAATGCATGAGATTTGCCAGAGCATGAGGCTCCACAGGGAAATGCATGAGGTTTGCCAGAGTATGAAGCTCCACAAGGCAAAAATAAAAGAAAAGGGGTTTTCCAGAGCATGAGACTCCACATGGAAATGCATGATGTTTTCCAGAGCATGAGGCTCCATAGGGAAATGCATGAAAGTTTCCAGAGCATGAAGTTTCACATGGTAATACATGAGAGTTTCCAGAGTATGAGACTCTATAGGGAAATGTGTGAAGAGATTGATTCAGAGATGAGCGTTTGACCACGAGGTGCTTAACCCAAAGAATGTATGAATGTCAAAGAGAGTGTATGTTTGGTCCAAATAGACAAGTATTGTAGATGAAGATTGTTATAGTGTTGAGATGTTGTAGCATACGTGGGGAAGAATACTTGGAAGTTATTCGATTTGAATTACACTAAAGTCTAGAAATGGAGGTGCAGACTTTGAACAACCGGGTCAAGCGTATCGTATCCAAAGATATTCAAAATGAGGATAGAATACTCCATCTATCCATTCTACACTACTTAAGGCTCATGGCATAAAGTTCTCATCATAACTATCAAGTGTTGAGAATGAGTCTGTAAGACCCCAATTTTGATCCCTAAGATCTCTCATGCCATCTCATGGCTTTGCATTAGCATTGAGATCATACCTTGGTATCCTCCTCACCTATCCCCTCGTGTCTCTAGAAGTTTTTAAGTCGTAGCCTGACATACACATAGATTTTATCCCCATAGTCTCTATCTCCTCAATGAGCTTTCCTTATTAAATGCATTGTGCTCCTGTGGACTTTCAGTTTCTCTGGATTCTTTTCCTTTGTGGCCATATATTCCCCATAAATATTATTTTGCATTCATATCATATGTGTTGAAAAGTATATCTTCGGCAAATATTTTTGTATCGTATCCACAGAGATTGGTTGATATTACCGCCGTTCTATAATTCAAATGTTATAAGTTTAGAAAGTAACAAGGTTGTTTTGGTTGGAAAGTTATCTTGTGAGTAAATATCACTAAAAACAATAAAATGGTTTTAATCTAATATAAAAGCTTGGCAAGATTGGAGTTTACTATTTCAAATGTTTATGATTCCTTATGATAAATAAATAGATTCAAGATTATTGATGATGCTCAAGTATCCTCTCAAAGTCATTTATGTCTAAATGATATCGTGATAATCACTATATTGATCCTTAGACGATCTCTCCACCTAACTATCAATATAGCAATCTTTAATGTTTAATACCAAAGAAGAGTAATGAATAAATCTATCTCTACAACTTATTCACTACTTGAAAATTTGTTTTATGTCTAAACTCAAGTAATCTCTCTCGACAACTACTCAAATCTGGTTTTCAAAGTAGAGCAAAAACAGTATTCAATACATCAACAATCTTGATCAAATATATAAATCAAAGTGAATACATAAACAGATGAGAATAGCTACTACCTCCAATCTTGACAAAAGGGAGTTTAGCTCCTCATCATCATTGTTACAAAGCAGAAAGTTTAAGCAGAAAAATTCTGTTTTTCTCTCTTACAAAAGCTCTCAAGAACAATCTGTAAAATGATAATAGTGTATGTTTTCAATGCCCTAGATTAATGTATTTTGTCTCTAACAAAAAAGGTTGACATTTCCCTAATTGGACATTGTCATCTAAAGCAGAAAAGCAATTCCCAGGCAGACATCAAAATGGCAATAAACTTTTCCTGCAGAACAGCACTTTTGACCCTCAGTCAGCTTGCTGGATTCGCAGCCTTCGCGGCGCGAAGGCAGTTCGCGGCGCGAACTGTTGCTTCTCCAGCTTCCTTGTTTGGCAAGCTTCCTCCAAGATGTGGTATTGCAATCCAAAGCCTTCTTATCCCAGAAATTCTACAAAACTAACAAAAATGTGAAATAACTATTCAAAACAAAATAAATTAAACCTAATTGCATTTATACAAAATAGTGAGAATAAAAGTGTGTAATTACATCAAAACTTGGTAAAAGGGACCAATAAAATGATATAAAAAGTAGTACTAATTGGTCCCTAACAACTCTCCCCAAGGACATTCAAATGGTTCAAAAGTGTTTGGCAATTTTTTCTCAGTCCACCTATCTTAATTCTAGACAAAACATGAATAAGGAAAATGATTGAGTGCAAAAATCATTCCAATGAAATTCAAAACCATATATGTCAAAATTGAATCAAACTTACACACACATCATAATAATGATGAATAACATGAAGGGTTACTTTCACTCATCCAAGCAATTAAATCAACAACAACTCAAATCATGCGGTTATCATAACAAATACCAAATCATGTGAAAATTGAGAATCAAGAGGTCTTTCAAAGGTTGTAATGTGGCTTAGGTTACAAGAAAGGATATGATTAAGAGAATTAACAAAGTTGCCTATCCTAAGGGAGTATTCCCAACCATTCAACTCTACACAATTTCCTTTTCCTTGGTCCCTATCTTTTCTTTTTCTTTTTCTTTTCAACTCCACACAACCATGAGCATTTTCTTTGCTTTTCTTTTTCTATTTTTTTTTAATGCTCTATGGTTTCAAGGGTATTTTCTTTTTCTTGTTTTTTTTTCAATTTTTCACCCTTTTATAACAATTCACTTTTCCAAGTTTCTAATCAACTTTTCACTTTACTCTCCCCAACTTTAGATTCCAAAACCAAATTTATTCAATAATGCTCCCTACTTAGACATAAGCAAAAGGCAAAATTTTCAACAACTCGATATACGGTTTCAATTGACACGAAAGAAATTAGGATTCATTTATACCACAATTTTCAATTGATTTTTCAATGATCAATAAAATGAATCCTAAATTAAGCTCAAAGGGGTTTAACTAAGGATTATTCCTCACAAGGTTAGTTGATTCAAACTTTTTGGTCAAGTGGTTTTTCTCACAAACAATGCCTCTATCATTTTCAAAACATTTACACACAAATAGCTTGATGCATGATTTAGCATGATAAGAATGAGTTAAAATAATGCTCGGTTTCCCGCTTTTTAGTGTACAATGGAAAGCTTCCTCACAAATGGTTAAGTCCTACTTTGATTCAAAGATGACATACATTTCAATGAGTTTATGAAATGGAATTTGCACAAACCATCAAACTACTCATGTTAAGTCTAGAAAGCGATAAAGTGTACCTTGAAATGCCGACACTAATTCTTATCATCACCACTCGAAGTGTCCTATGCTTCTTTCTTTGCGATCATTTCTCGGTTGCTTAAAGCTTAACTTAAGAATAAGAACAATTAAACAAAAATGTTGGTAAACCACAATTTGATCAAAACACACTTAAATCTCAACTAGCATTCATGCAATTGTCAAAATACTAACAAAAATAAAGTGCCAAAATAAAGTCATGGTGAACTAGAGCCACCCAAAAGTACATTACAAAATTCCCAAAAACAAAAACAGAATTAGTAAAAAGAAACTCAAAAATACAACAACTCTCAAATCTCCACATTTTCAATCCTCCTCCTCTTCATCATCACCTACATTTCCAAGAACATCTTCCATCTCCTCATTTGGGTCAGCACTACCTCCTGCACCCCCCATAAAATTTGGCCTGCCCTCAGGCCAATTAGCATAAGCTGCATAGTCAGCTTGCGAAGGAAAAGTTCGGGCCTCTGGTGCCAGAAACGTGTTCTGGAACTGCTGCTGCATGGCATCGAAAAGAAATGATTGAGACCTCCTGGAGGCCTCAAAGTTCTCGCAGTAGTAGTTGGCAAACGCCATCTGATCAAAACCTGGGGTAGTGTGAGGTTGAGGTTGAGGTCGGGGTCTGGCTCGGGCTCTGGATGAAGAAGTACCGGGTGCAGCAGTTTTATCATTTTGGGTTTGCAGAAACCTGTTCAAATAAGAGTCACTGATCACACTGGTGATCGAGAAGTGTACTTCCTCAGGGATGGGAACATTTGCCTTACGGCACAGTCCCATGATAAGGCCTGGATAAGCTAGCACACCAGCTTTGCCCCCGAAATTGGTTCCGCTTAACACTATCTTTCTCAATTCGCCTGCAATGAGGGCTGCAACATCCACAGACTTTCCAACCATGATGCAGTATAATAGACACCCTACGTCCATAGGAATTGTGGTGGTGTGGCTTCTTGATCGGATATTAGACAACAGTAGCACCAGAAAAGCCCTAGCTTCCAAATTGAAATTTTCCCTTTTCCACAATTTCGGGTGTCCTTGATCATTCATTTCATAAGATTTTCCGCTGAGACATAGGGTAGCATTGATCGCTTCCAGCTTCCATCTGTTAGCTGCCTCCATGATACTATACTCACAACGCTCACCCTCTCCGAGAGTTAAGGGATTACCCAGATAAGCATTAATATCATCCCTTCCAAAGGAGACGATCTTCCCCCTTACCCTGGATCGGTAAATGAAAGCCGTACCCTCCTCGCGATGCATAGCATTCGCATAAAACTCTCGAACAATGTCGTAGTTGATTGCGGCTTCCGGTTCGCATAACTTCATCCACTTTCGTTGCTCAAAAGCCGCAACCACACTGTGATACACCCCGGTTGGAGCTAGCCGAATAAACCTTTCAGGCAAAATGGTTCTCTTGACGAGGCTCTCAAATCGTGCCTCGTGTTCATCACTAATGAACTTCCTGAATGAACGTGCTTGAGGAGGTGCCATGGTTTTAGTTCTTTTGGACATCTGCAATCAACACCAGAACAACCACAGAACAAAAATGAACAGCATTAGCAACAATTAACAAAAAAAAAAAAAATATGCTGCTGGAATTCACAGTTCGCGGCGCGAAGGCACGTTCGCGGCGCGAACTCTGCGAATTCAGGAAATCCCCAAAGCTGCCTAGGGTTCCACCATTGGGGAGAAATCTACTCCCAATCAGTCAAAATTCTCAACTCTACCCTAATCCTATTCTAAATCAAACATGCAAAACAATTTCAAGCGGTATTCAACAGAAAAATTTGACTTCTAATCAACCCTAATGAAATTCCTAAAGAGGGATTGGAAAAGAGAAATTTAAGAGCAAATACCTTATGAATCGCTAACGCTTGCCAAAAGATGAAGATTTTGAACAATTGAAACCGAAGAATCTTAAGATTTGGTGGGATTTTGAGAGTGGGGTGAAAGCGCGGCAAAGTGGTTTGAAATGAGGAATGTTTGAAATGAAAAAGAAATGACCTAAACAGTATTTAAGTGATTTCTGTCACGCAAAGTTCGCGGGGCGAACAGTGTTCGCGGCGCGAACAGCAGAAAACAGAACCACTTAAAATTTTTCATTCAGTTCGCGGCGCGAACAGGAGGTCGCGGCGCGAACTGCAAAAAACAGAACTTAAAAATTCTAAAACTTTAACAGAGCTAAAAATCACAGGACAGAGAAAATTAAAATGCAAACTAACAACGTTGGGTTGCCTCCCAACCAGCGCTTTGTTTAACATCGTTAAGAGCTCGACGGTACCTCGATTAGCCTGATCCAGATAATGACAGGACACACACATCACGGTTTATGTCACCGCTATGATAGACTTTCAGTCTTTGACCATTGACAGTCCAGCTTTCTTGAGACTTTGGGTCCTCTATCACAATGGCTCCATAATTCCGTACTTCCTTGACAACAAATGGTCCTGACCATTTTGACTTTAACTTACCCGGAAACAACTTCAACCTTGAGTTAAAGAGCAATACCATCTGTCCAACATGAAACTCCTTATGGCGGACCTTTCCATCATGGTATGCCTTTACCTTTTCCTTGTACAGCCTATTAGAATGGTATGCATCGTTCCTCAATTCCTCCAATTCATGGAGTTGACCTTTCCTTCTTTCTCCAGCTAGAGTGGAGTCGAAATTCAAGAACTTAAGAGCCCATAATGCTCTATACTCCATTTCCACTAGAAGATGACAAGTCTTCCCATACACCATTTGAAACGGAGTCAGCCCAATAGGTGCTTTGTAGGTAGTACGATACGCCCACAAAGCTTCATCCATTTTTAAGGACCAATCTTTTCTTGAATTTGAGACTGTTTTCTCAAGTATCCGTTTGACTTCCCGGTTTGAAACCTCAGTTTGCCCGTTCGCTTGTGGGTGGTAGGGAGTGGTCACCTTGTGCTTTACACCATAATGTTGCAGAACTTTTTCTAAGGGTGTATTGCAGAAGTGTGAGCCTCCGTCACTTACCAACACTATAGGCACACCAAAACGTGAAAATATGTTCTTCTTTAAAAATTTGATCACAGTTTTGGCATCGGCCTTAGGTGAGGCAATTGCTTCCACCCACTTCAAAACATAATCAACAGCTACTAGTATGTACTCATTTGAGAAAGAAGAGGGGAATGGGCCAACGAAGTCAATACCCCAACAATCAAAAACTTCCACTTCAAGCATATTGGTTAGAGGCATTTCATCCCGTTTTCCTATTCCTCCACTCCGTTGGCAAGTATCACAACTCTTCGCATGTTCGTGCGCATCTTTGAATAAAGATGGCCAATAAAAACCCGATTGGAGTACTTTAGTAGCTGTTCTCAAACCACTATAGTGACCTCCATACGGAGAGTTGTGACAGTGCCAAAGAATGTCTCTTGACTCCTCAATTGTTACACACCTTCTCAAAATATTGTCTGCTCCTACTTTGAACAGATAGGGATCATCCTAAACATAATATTTTGCATCTGCTAAGAATTTCCTTCTTTGATTGCAAGTGAGGTCTTCCGGTGTTAAACCAGTTGCTTTGTAATTAGCAAAATCAGCAAACCAAGGCCTCACTTGAATCGCATAAAGTTTTTCATCTGGAAATTCTTCTCTCACCTCTTCTTCTTTGTTTGTAATTTCTACATTGACCAAACGAGACAAATGATCTGCCACCAAGTTCTCAGAACCTTTTTTATCCCGAATTTCTAGATCAAACTCTTGTAATAAAAGGATCCAACGAATAAGTCTTTGTTTTGAATCCGGCTTGGTAAGCAGATATTTTATCGCCGAGTGGTCAGTGTAGATTACAACTTTTGAACCAATCAAGTAAGCTCTAAATTTTTCCAATGCATATACTATGGCTAGTAATTCCTTTCAGTTGTTGCATAATTAACTTGTGCGTCATTCAACACCTTACTAGCATAGTGTATGGCATGGAAAACTTTATCGCTTCTTTGTCCTAACACCGCACCAACTGCATAATCGCTAGCATCACACATGAGTTCAAAATCAAGGTTCCAGTTTGGTGCTACGATTATTGGTGCGGTGACCAACTTTTCTTTCAAATCTAAGAAAGCTTTAAGACATGACTCATCAAAAAGAAAAGGCGTACCTTTGTTGAGCAAATTGCTCAGTGGCTTTGCGATCTTTGAAAAATCTTGTATGAATCTCCGGTAGAAACTGGCATGTCCTAGAAAGCTTCTTATCCCTTTAATGTTAGTTGGAGGTGGCAATTTCTCAATAACCTCCACCTTGGCCTTGTCCACCTCTAGCCCTTCAGAAGAAATCTTGTGACCAAGTACTATACCCTCAGTGACCATAAAATTGCATTTTTCCCAGTTGAGCACTAGGTTGGTCTCCACGCATCTCCCCAGAACTACATCAAGGTGCTTTAAGCACAATTCAAAAGATGATCCATAAACAGAAAAATCGTCCATGAACACCTCAATGCATTCTTCTATCAAGTCTGAAAATATAGCTTGCATACACCGTTGAAATGTGGCTGGTGCATTACATAATCCAAAAGGCATTCTTCGGTAAGCAAAGATGCCAAAAGGACACGTAAAAGCTGTCTTCTCATGATCTGCCGGGTTTACTGAAATTTGATTATACCCCGAATATCCGTCCAAGAAACAGTAGAAATTTTTGCCGGCGAGCCTCTCCAACATTTGATCCATGAAGGGTAGTGGGAAATGATCTTTCCTTGTGGCTTGGTTCAACCTTCTATAGTCGATACACATTCTCCACCCTGTCACTGTTCTCGTCGGAATCAACTCATTTTTATCATTTTTAATCACCGTCATTCCGCCTTTCTTGGGGACCACTTGTACCGGACTCACCCATGCACTATCAGATATAGGATAAATCATTCCGACTTCTAATAGTTTGACAACTTCTTTCCGGACCACCTTT
Source organism: Lathyrus oleraceus (assembly GCF_024323335.1). Classification (NCBI taxonomy): domain Eukaryota; kingdom Viridiplantae; phylum Streptophyta; class Magnoliopsida; order Fabales; family Fabaceae; genus Lathyrus; species Lathyrus oleraceus. The sequence goes on along the minus strand of NC_066579.1, from coordinate 5,485,437 downwards.
TTCATTGATGGATTCAGACGCCTCTGAGGTTGCGCAACTGGTTTGAAATTTTCCTCCATCATGATCTTGTGCATGCAATAGGCCGGACTAATACCCTTCAAATCGGATAACACCCACCCTATCGCACCTTGGTTCTTTTTCAATACTTGAATCAACTTGTCTTCCTCTTGCATGGACAATGTGTTGCTTATAATCACGGGTTTAGTACACTCGTTTCCAAGAAACACATACTTCAAGTGCGACGGAAGCATTTTCAACTCTAACTTTTGCTCTTCCATTTTCTTCTTTGCATCCAAGTCTTCCGTTAATTCTTCTTGATAGGCCAGCTCACCACAAGATTCTAGCTCGTGCAACATTGCTTCGATCTCACGTTCCTCATTATCAGTTAACACGTTGTATGCTCCGATAAGGGACCTTTCTAGAGGATTAGAGATATGAATTTGGTTCGCGACCTCCACTACTTCCTCTTTAATTGCATCGATTCGGAAAGAATCATGCTTGTCGGTTGGATGCTTCATAGCTTCGAAAAGATTAAAAGTCACCTCCTCATCTTGCACTCTTACCTTCATTAGCCCATCATCTATGTCGATCATCATCCGAGCTGTTTTCATAAAAGGTCTTCCAAGAATTAGGGGTACATCACGGTCCTCATCCATCTCTACTATTACAAAATCCACTGGAAACAAAAATTTGTCCACTTTCACAAGCATGTCTTGAGCAATTCCGTATGGTGAGGTGGTAGACTTGTCGGCTAGTTGCAGAGTCATTCTCGTCGATTTAATCTCAACATTCCCCAATCTTTTTACAATGGAGAGGGGGATTAAATTTATACTAGAGCCCAAGTCAATCAACCCATTTCCAACGTATGTGCTTCCAATGGTTACCGGTAGAACAACCCGGCCCGGATCGGACTCCTTCCTTGGTAGAGTCTTCTGGATGATGGCGCTACACCGTGCATCAAGAAATATGGTCTCATCTTCCACGTGTCGCCTTTTCTTGGTAAGAATGTCCTTCATAAATTTAGCATACCGTGGCATTTGTTCTAATGCATCAGCAAATGGAATGTTGATTTGGAGTTGCTTGAAGATGTCCATGAACCGTGCATAATGCCTAGCATTGTCCTTCCTTGATGGAGCATGTGGGTAGGGTAGATGTTGGGTTGGAATGACGCTCACCCCTTTCTCAGACTTCTTCTTCTTCTTTGATTCAGCATCCTTTTTCCCTTCTAAGTCAGTCTGCTGATCATTTGGCAAAACCTGCTCTTTTCGCGGCGCGAAGGTGATTCGCGGCGCGAACTGAGCATTTCCAGAAGCATTTTCCTTTTCACCAACTATGTCTTTTTCTTCCAGCATCCCATCAGTGATGTTCTCTTCTACAATTTCTTCACCTTTTTCACTTACCAACTCTTTACCACTCCTTGTGACAATTGCTTTGCAGTGTTCCTTTGGATTCGGTTGAGTGTTAGCAGAGAAAGATGCTCCTGCGTTTTGTTCCGACAATTGCTTCGCGAGTTGGCCTACTTGATTTTCCAGATTTTTAATTGCTGCTTCGTTACTCTTCTGATTGGCCATGGAAACTTGCATGAATTGTTGAAGAGTGTCTTCTAGCTTGGAATTTCCTCCTTGCGACTGCTGTCCTTGAGAGTTTGAATGTTGGTAAGGACTTTGCTGCTGAAAATTCTGATTGTTGAACCTTGACGGTTGATAGCTTTGATTGTTTCTTGGTTGATAGCCTTGATTGTTAGGCTGTTGTCTTTGATAGCCCTGATTTTGGTTGTTCACATAACTCACTTCTTCTTGGGGTGGAGGACAAAAACCAGTAGGGTGATCCCCTTGACACAATTCGCAACATGCTACTTGATGCTGAACTTGAATTCCTTGAATCTCTTTTATTTGCTGTGGAAGCTTGGCCATTTGTTGAGTGAGAAGCTCCACTTGTTGAGAAAGTAGCTTGTTTTGAGCAAGGATGGCATCATTGGTATTTAAATCAAGAACTCCCGGTTTACGTTGTGAAGGACTACGGTCATGTTGACTTTGACGGTCATTGAGTGCCATCCGGTCAATAATAACGTTAGCTTCTTCCGCAGTCTTTGACATGAGAGAGCCACCCGCGGTAGCATCCAAAAGTGTTCTGTGAGTTGATTGGAGCCCATTTAGAAAAATATGAATTTGAGTGAGCTCATCAAAACCATGACCCTTGCATTTTCTCAACATTGACTTGAATCTTTCCCAAGCTTCATTTAGGGACTCGTTGCTTCCTTGAGTGAATACCGCGATAGCCGTTTTGGCTTCCATGAATCGGGATTGAGGGAAATATCTTTCTAAGAACTTTTCTTCTAGCAAATTCCAATCCGTCATCACTCTTGCTGCTTGATCAAGGTACCACTCTTTTGCCTTTCCCACTAAGGAGTGTGGGAACATCCTTTTGAATAATGCCTCTTCACCCGTCTCATCAATTCCCGTAAAACCCGCAATCTCATAAAATTTGATGAGATGGGTATACGGATCTTCATGATCCATTCCGGTGAATGGATTTGCATAGAGAAGTTGGAGGATTCCGGTCTTCATCTCTGTATTTCTTCCTCCACGGGCAAATTGAGCATTTCTTCTTGGACTATTAGCGGACATTTCGGTACGATTGTCATCCGCCATGTTTCCGTCACAAGCCTCTACAACCACTTCTTCGATTGAGACAAGTGCGGAAGTAGATGCTCCTTCTCTCCGGTTCCTCTCTTCGGCTAGTTTCCTTCTCCTTCGTGTTTTGCTATTGAGCTTCCGAAGTGTTCTTTCAATCTCAGGATCAAATTGAAGTTGGTCCTCGGTTACTTTTCCTCGCATACACTAGAATCTACAAAACTAACAAACCAAGTGAAACAAAAGAGGGATAGTAATAAATGTAACACAACTTAAAACAAAGAATTATTGCAATGCTTGTAATATCGACACCAATCCCCGGCAACGACGCCAATTTGTTGAAAAGTATATCTTCGGCAAATATTTTTGTATCGTATCCACAGAGATTGGTTGATATTACCGCCGTTCTATAATTCAAATGTTATAAGTTTAGAAAGTAACAAGGTTGTTTTGGTTGGAAAGTTATCTTGTGAGTAAATATCACTAAAAACAATAAAATGGTTTTAATCTAATATAAAAGCTTGGCAAGATTGGAGTTCACTATTTCAAATGTTTATGATTCCTTATGATAAATAAATAGATTCAAGATTATTGATGATGCTCAAGTATCCTCTCAAAGTCATTTATGTCTAAATGATATCGTGATAATCACTATATTGATCCTTAGACGATCTCTCCACCTAACTATCAATATAGCAATCTTTAATGTTTAATACCAAAGAAGAGTAATGAATAAATCTATCTCTACAACTTATTCACTACTTGAAAATTTGTTTTATGTCTAAACTCAAGTAATCTCTCTCGACAACTACTCAAATCTGGTTTTCAAAGTAGAGCAAAAACAGTATTCAATACATCAACAATCTTTATCAAATATATAAATCAAAGTGAATACATAAACAGATGAGAATAGCTACTACCTCCAATCTTGACAAAAGGGAGTTTAGCTCCTCATCATCATTGTTACAAAGCAGAAAGTTTAAGCAGAAAAATTCTGTTTTTCTCTCTTACAAAAGCTCTCAAGAACAATCTGTAAAATGATAATAGTGTATGTTTTCAATGCCCTAGATTAATGTATTTTGTCTCTAACAAAAAAGGTTGACATTTCCCTAATTGGACATTGTCATCTAAAGCAGAAAAGCAATTCCCAGGCAGACATCAAAATGGCAATAAACTTTTCCTGCAGAACAACACTTTTGACCCTCAGTCAGCTTGCTGGATTCGCAGCCTTCGCGGCGCGAAGGCAATTCGCGGCGCGAAGGCAATTCGCGGCGCGAACTGTTGCTTCTCCAGCTTCCTTGTTTGGCAAGCTTCCTCCAAGATGTGGTATTGCAATCCAAAGCCTTCTTATTGAAGGAGAATTGCGACCCAAAGCGCAGCGGAAATTAAAAAATTTCTCCTTTAGAGATCCTTACGAATGGTCATGATCAGTGATAGAATATTTACCTCTTGTGACGGTTGAATCCTTTGGTGCAGATCTCTTGTGACGATCAAACCCTTTGATGCAGATCTCTTGTGACGATCAAACCCTTTGATGCAGATGCACTAAACGATCACGAACGTTGAACGATGACAACGTCTCTACTCAGTCCACACGAACGGGTTCCTTCAATCTCAGTGCTAGCTGGTACGAATGAAGGCTTTGAGTGAGAGAGAGAGAGTGAGAGAAAACGAAAATAATGCAACCGCAAATTTTTGCTTCTGCACAAGGGTTCTATTTATAGAACCACTTGTGTGGGCTTCAAGCTAAAAGCCCACTTAAGTGTATTTTGGCCCATATCTTATAATATGCCCAAAATCACTTAAGCCCATGGTACCTTACCATATTTCGTATTCTACTCAAGTACACCGTACCTTACGATGTTCTATAATCCACTTAAGGGCACCGTACCTTACGGTATTCCTTAGTTACTCTATCTCTCATCAATCCGTCCTTTGTGTGTGACCCTGTAGGTTTTCGTGACGTTGGCAATTATATTAAATCACGCATTTAACATAATAAACAGTGAGCGGTATCTAGCAACACATCACTGCTACCCAAGACACGAAAATGTCATGTGATCTGACAAAACCATCTGTGATAATAATTATGTGTATAATTACCCTTTTGCCCTTATGTCTATATTGAACACAAGGCATAGACCGTGTCATCCTTGTTCAGTTCAATATTGGGCCCATAGACATTTATCCTGTTATGCAGGATGGGCAAATTCCATCTAGGTCACTCATGTCCCTCAGCATGCTTTGTGGAGTACCCATCAACTGTCTTTATGGTTATCCTGTTACGGATAACGTTGGATCAGCAATAAAGCACTCGACTCTACATCTAGGATCCATAGTGGTTTCAGGTCGAAGAGTGGAATACACTATTATCACCATGAGAATAACTTATGACACCTTGCATAACTTTCTATATAGTATTCTCATAGCGGGTCAATCCGGTATAAATATTACTCTTAATATTCATACCTATGTTTAAGACTTGATAACTCTTTATCCATGATCCATGAGATGTGATCATCAGTCCACAAACATAATAGTCTTAATGCTTTAATGTTATCCCACTTCACACTAAAGCTCGACTACGGATACTTTAGGAATAATGTCCTTATGTTTAATGTGTTCTCATGATTAAGTCACACTTAATTCATTAAACGGACTATCTATTCCAGGGACTTTACTAAACAAACGTAATAAAGAAAATGCCTTTTATTATTCGATACAAGTACCAAAATGTATTGGCCTCTAGGGTTTACACCAACAATCTCCCACTAGCACTAGAGCCAATCAGGTATACCCCTTATGCCCATTGATCTAGTATGGCCATCATGCTTCTGCTGCGCAAGAGGCTTTGTCAGTGGGTCAGCTATATTGTCAAGTGTAGGTACTCTACATATTCTCACACAACGTCTAAGTATGTGTTTGGATCGTCGGTGAGATCTAGGCTCCTTAGCTTATGCGATAGCACCATTGTTATCATAATATAGACCAATGGGATCCACAATGCTAGGGACTATGCCAAGTTCACTAATGAACTTTTTGATCCAAACAGCTTCCTTTGCTGCACTTGAGGCAGCAATATACTCGGCCTCGGTTGTAGATTCAGCAACTGTATCTTGCTTTGAACTTTTCAAGCTCACAGCGCCACCATTTCAGCAAAACACATAACCATTGGAATCATTCATATTAAAGCGTCTCAGCACCTTGTCTATGTACTCTGACTTAGGCCAAGCATTTTATGATCTATATCTATAGATTCTGATTCCTAATATATAGGCTGCTTCACCTAGGTCCTTCATAGATAATCATTTCCCCACCCAAGACTTTGCTTGTTGCAGGGTTGGGATATCGTTTCCAATAAGTAATATGTCATCTACATATAATACCAGGAATACGATCATGCTCCCACTAACCTTCTTGTAGACATAAGGCTCATCTTCGTTCTTGATGAATCCATACAGTTTTACTGTTTCATCAAGGCGAAGATTCCATGAGTAGGTCACAGGCTCATCTTGATCCATGAGTAATACATCACCTTGATCAGATATCCATATATCTCAGGTAGGTGACGTATCCTGCCTGACCTACGCTGGTCTTGTTCTACTTGAGCAGGTTGCTCTTACACAACCACTTGTGTTTCCTGCTCTAATTCCTCCATAGGTGTATCGATAATTTGTGATTCTTGAATTTCTTCAAGTTCTACTTTCCTCCCACTGATTCCTTTGGAAATAAAATCCCTCTCTAGGAAAACTCAGGTTCGAGCGACAAACATTTTGCCCTCAGGAGGATTGTAGAAATAATATCCTCTTGTTTCTTTAGGATACCCCACAAATAAGCATTTGTCAGATTTGGGCTCAAGCTTAGTTGAAACTTGTCATTTCACATAAACCTCGCAACCCCAAATCTTTATGTAAGACATATGTGGTTTCTTACCACTCCATATCTCATATGGTGTCTTCTCAACCTTTTTGGATGGAACACGGTTAAGTGTGTAAGCTGCTGTCAATAGTGCATGTCCCCAATTGGAGTTTGGAAGATCGGCGTGACTCATCATGGATCGGACCATGTCTAACAGGGTTCGATTTCTTCTCTCAGATACACCATTCCATTGTGGTGTTCCAGGAGGAGTAAGTTGGGATAGGATCCCACACTCTTTCAGATGGTCATCAAACTTTAGGCTTGAATACTCACCGCCTCGATCTGATCGAAGAGTTTTAATATTCTTACCTAGTTGGTTTTGTACTTCATTCTTGAATTCCTTGAACTTTTCAAAGGACTTTGATTTGTGTTTCATTAAATACACACAACTGTATCTACTGAAATCATCGATAAATGAAGTACTGAAAACCTCCTCTGGCTGGAATGTTCAGTGGTCCACATACATCAGTATGTATGAGGGCCAAAAGATCATTAGCTCTTTCACCTTTTCCTGTGAATGGAGATTTTGTCATCTTCCAAGTACTTTGGGCAGTTTCTCTTCCAGTGTCCGGTCTTACCGCAATGGAAGCAGGTTCCTGCCTTTGTTATGCCTCCACTAGGCCTCAAAACAGTAACAGTGGGTCTGGGTTTGGCAACTTCCTTGCCCTTCCCTTTATCACCCTGCCTGGTGGGCCTTTTGTTCTGTCTCTTTCCATTTCCGATCATCAAAATGGACTTCCCTTTTGTCTTCAGATTCTGCTCGACAATTCTTAACATGGCGAGCAGTTCAGGAAGAGATTTGTCCATATCAATCATATTGAAATTTAGGACAAATTGACTGAAACTATCTGGCAACGATTGCAAGACCAAATCAGTCGCAAGTTCCTTTCCGAGGGGAAAACCCAACCTTTCAAGCTTTTCCATATACCCAATCATCTTGAGCACATGGGGACTTATAGGGGCTCCCTCAGCTAACTTGCTTTGAAAAAGGGCTTTTGAAACTTCAAACCTCTCATGCCTTGCTTGCTCTTGATAGAGCAACTTCAGGTGTTCGATCATATCGAACGCTGACATGTTCTCATGTTGCTTTTGCAATTCTGAGTTCATGGTAGCTAGCATGAGACAAGCAGTTTCATTGGCATCATCGACATGCTTCTTATAAGCATCTCTTTCTGCCTTAGGTGCAGAACTAGGAGGTTCCTCTTCAGGAACAGGTGTCTCCAAGACATACAGCTTTCTATTATGTTTGAGGACAATCCTCAGGTTTCGGTGTCAATCCAGAAAATTTGTCCCAGACAATTTTTCCTTATCAAGGATTGATCTCAAGATGTTGTTAGAGGTGTTTGCTGTCATGGTTATCTACATAAGGATTAAGAAAATATAAGTATCATTGACATATTTAATTAGGCCTTTAATCAAATATGCTCCCACTATTTTACTCAAAACAAATGACCCTCATCATTTGATTCGGAAAATCCCGTTGGAAGATTTTCTAGTGGGTCGAGATCCATATTTCACTTCGTTCTAAGTCCGCGTAGGCGGATTACACAAAACTAGGTTATTTAGGTAGGAACTCCTTCCAATTGTATCTCATACAACTCTCGAAAATTTCAATTGGGTGAATAACTCCTTATTCCAATCCATCATATGGATCATTCCCAACTCTTGCTTCTAAACATATATATAATCTTATTATAATTTGTTTAGTTAAGTTTGACCCATTGTTTTAACAGTTGGATATTACAATTATCCCATCGCACCTTACTAATATATAGATCATGCACCTCGTGTAGGCGAAACCTACATTATCCATTACTAGTCTTGATGAGTGTTAAAACTTGGAAAGCATAAACTTAATATTTTAGTTTGAGGGAATTGCAATTGTTATGATCTCACCGGCTTGTTTATCATATAAATCGTCTCTCACATGCATCAACATACATTCACATGCATCAACATACATACAAACAAAATGAAACAGTTATGGCCCCTAGCGCAATTGTTCTCCCAAGCCAATGAGAGAACCTAAGCTAACCTACAACGATCTAAGCTTCTCCAAGTAAGATCTTCAAGGTTGTCCTCCTTTAATATTGAATTCTTCTCTAAGCTTCTCCAAGCAAGATCTTCAAGATTGTCCTCCTTTGATATTGAAATCTTCTCTTTCTTCATAACATTGTCTTCTTCTTTTTCTTCATAACATTATATTCCAGAAGAAACTCGTTTTACATACGAGGGTTTGAGGTGAGAAAAGAAGTTACATTAAGAGATCAAAAGGAGAGGCACGACACGCAGGTCGTATTTAAAACCCAAAACAAAATAAAGGATAACTAAGGCCATAACTGATCACCACAAGGCAATAATAATAAACACATTATTATTATTATTAATTTAAATTTTAATTCCTTTAATTAATTAAAACCAAATTAAATTTCGGCGACCGATCACACTACGCAGAGTTAGCCGGGGGCACAAAATTTTAATGAACAATTCATTTGAAATGGACATTGTTTTTGCATCCACACAACTCTTGCGCAGGCACAAAACAGAAACCCCAAAATTTTGACTCTGGGAGTGTGACGACCGTCACAGGCGTGTGACGACCGTCACAGGCAATGTGAGTGTGACGAGCGTCACAGGTTTGTTACGACCGTCACAGGTCAAAACAGAAATGCCTAAAATTCTGTGAGTCTGTTACGACCGTCACAGGTCAATCTATGGGTCTGTTACGAACGTCACGCGTCTTGTTACGACCGTTACGCATCCAGTTTGTTACGCTTGTTATGCTCGTCACACGAGCTTCACGCGGCCAATTAACAAACTTTGAAACAGTCAACACACGTGTTCCAAAAACCCTAAATTGACAACTCCTTGACGGCACAACCCTTGCGCCGTCACCAACCCTAATGCGCCAATTTCAGACCGTCAAACACACCTCGATTGTTGATTCAGTATGATTGATCAACAGGTCATTGCTTCACCATACTAATGTCGAATTCCGAAGCAAATGACCATTGATCGCTCAAAGGAAAACAATCATTTAGTGTTCGAATGAATGAAACAGAAACAGTATATCACATATACCGTACTTTGCATTAGGATTACTTATATCATATATAAGTTGATCGGTCTCAATTGCGTAACCTATGGACGATCGATGTATCGCTGCTTCACCATACTAATGTCGGATTCCGAAGCATAGTCAACATCAATCATCCAACTCGTACACTCATGATGCCAAATTTAATTACTCGTTTAATTAATTGATTCATTCTGTCTTTTAATCATATTAATACAGAAATTAAACAGCTATCCGAGTCATGGTTTCGTAAGTGGCTCTGATACCACTGAAGGAGAATTGCGACCCAAAGCGCAGCGGAAATTAAAAATTTCTCCTTTAGAGATCCTTACGAATGGTCATGATCAGTGATAGAATATTTACCTCTTGTGACGGTTGAATCCTTTGGTGCAGATCTCTTGTGACGATCAAACCCTTTGATGCAGATCTCTTGTGACGATCAAACCCTTTGATGCAGATCCACTAAACGATCACGAACGTTGAACAATGACAACGTCTCTACTCAGTCCACACGAACGGGTTCCTTCAATCTCAGTGCTAGCTGGTACGAATGAAGGCTTTGAGTGAGAGAGAGAGAGTGAGAGAAAACGAAAATAATGCAACCGCAAATTTTTGCTTCTGCACAAGGGTTCTATTTATAGAACCACTTGTGTGGGCTTCAAGCTAAAAGCCCACTTAAGTGTATTTTGGCCCATATCTTATAATATGCCCAAAATCACTTAAGCCCATGGTACCTTACCATATTTCGTATTCTACTCAAGTACACCGTACCTTACGATGTTCTATAATCCACTTAAGGGCACCGTACCTTACGGTATTCCTTAGTTACTCTATCTCTCATCAATCCGTCCTTTGTGTGTGACCCTGTAGGTTTTCGTGACGTTGGCAATTATATTAAATCACGCATTTAACATAATAAACAGTGAGCGGTATCTAGCAACACATCACTGCTACCCAAGACACGAAAATGTCATGTGATCTGACAAAACCATCTGTGATAATAATTATGTGTATAATTACCCTTTTGCCCTTATGTCTATATTGAACACAAGGCATAGACCGTGTCATCCTTGTCCAGTTCAATATTGGGCCCATAGACATTTATCCTGTTATGCAGGATGGGCAAATTCCATCTAGGTCACTCATGTCCCTCAGCATGCTTTGTGGAGTACCCATCAACTGTCTTTATGGTTATCCAGTTACGGATAACGTTGGATCAGCAATAAAGCACTCGACTCTACATCTAGGATCCATAGTGGTTTCAGGTCGAAGAGTGGAATACACTATTATCACCATGAGAATAACTTATGACACCTTGCATAACTTTCTATATAGTATTCTCATAGCGGGTCAATCCGGTATAAATATTACTCTTAATATTCATACCTATGTTTAAGACTTGATAACTCTTTATCCATGATCCATGAGATGTGATCATCAGTCCACAAACATAATAGTCTTAATGCTTTAATGTTATCCCACTTCACACTAAAGCTCGACTACGGATACTTTAGGAATAATGTCCTTATGTTTAATGTGTTCTCGTGATTAAGTCACACTTAATTCATTAAACGGACTATCTATTCCAGGGACTTTACTAAACAAACGTAATAAAGAAAATGCCTTTTATTATTCGATACAAGTACCAAAATGTATTGGCCTCTAGGGCTTACACCAACACTTATCCCAGAAATTCTACAAAACTAACAAAAATGTGAAATAACTATTCAAAACAAAATAAATTAAACCTAATTGCATTTATACAAAATAGTGAGAATAAAAGTGTGTAATTACATCAAAACTTGGTAAAAGGGACCAATAAAATGATATAAAAAGTAGTACTAATTGGTCCCTAACAATATGCATCATGAGGTCTCTTAGGGACCAATTTTTTTTCTTGTTGTTATTTAAGTCCAATCTACCGCGTTTATATGAAGATTTTAACCTTCACACCCCAGATAGAATGACCTTAAATAGGGGCAGCTGTAAGACCTCAATTTTGATCCCTAAGATCTCTCATGCCATCTCATGGCTTTCCATTAGCATTATGATCATACCTTGGTATCCTCCTCACCTATCATTCATTGAGTTTACATTGGGAGAGGTCACCAATAATATTTGATTGTATCAGGCTTTATTCTCCTTGTTTACTAACGAAAATACCAAAGATATGTCTAATGTAACTTTGTTTCTTTTGTAGGTAGTGTGTGTATCCACCCGTGCCTCATCAAGATCACAACTAGGGTTTGAGACCCTCAGTGCAAGGGATCATGTTAGCAAAGGTTCACATTAGTTACAAGCATTATATATGGATCCCTATGTTCTTTGTTTTTCATTTTGATCAAGAATTCATCAAGAGTTTGAAGCTTGTTTGTCAAGGAAGCCCTAATTCATCCGGGTATCTTGTGTGCCTTCCTCAACAAGTTTCTTCAACATTTAGTAAAACATATCAAGGAATAATACATTGTACTTCATAATAATCATATATGATCCTCCATAAGCCTCTAAGAGCAAAGGAACTTGAAGTTTGCAAGTTGGTTCAAGGAGGTTGACCAAAAAAGTCAATTGGTCAAATCTAGGATTCCCTAGACCATATCTCCTACAATTTTTATCATATGAAACTTATTCCAAGAGAAAAGTTAATCTTTATGATATTAGAAACAACTTTCATGTTGTCATCAAGAGCTAATTTTGCTTGGAAAGACATTTTTTACGATGAAAGATTATATGTCATTTTGTTTACACCCTAGATAGAAGGTCAACTTCCAAGAACCATAACTTCTTCAATTTTAATGATATGAAGATGATCCAAGTTTCATGATTAAATTAAAGATGTCTTATTCAACTTTTATTCTTTTATAAAGGTCAAATTCCACTTGAAAGGTCCTGTTCCATGAGGAAACATTATAGGTCCATTTGGGTCCTTATCGTTGAACAAGCAATTTTCCTCAACTTATAAAATCCATAACACTATCATGCAAGATCCAAATGGTGTAAACTTTGTGACCAAATTGAATATTATTGAAATAGATACAACTTTGAATAAGGAACCAAAGTTATTTGAAGCTCATAGCAAAAGTTATTCAAGGTGGAAAAAGGGGTCATTTGACTTTTAACTTAGAAAATTTTCAAGTATGTTTGATTCCTCCAACTTCAAGACCAAAATTCATTAGGATCCAAGATTAAAATGGAAAACATTCCAACATCAAATTTGTTCCCCATGATGGTATCTTTCTAAAGAGTCTAAGATTGTTCCAAGTGGACAAATATTGAGGGACTTGCGCATGTTTCTTTGCATGGCCCGATTTGGCAACTTTTGAACTCAAATATTACACACCTTTGCATGGTTTCATGTTATGATCTCAATATCATTTGTGCATGCATTTGGACTGATTGCAATGATCATTTGGGCCTAAACACATGCCCATACACATCAAATTACTATTTTGGCCAAAATTTGAAATGGTGCAAAGATCAATTCCATTGCCTATAAATTGAGATGCATTGCCTCAGATTCGAGGAGAGCCCTTGCCCAAGCTCTGCCCAACAATCCCATAGCCATATTGTATAGAATACCTTGAAGATTTCATTGAAATCGAGATTCTAGTTCAACTTCTGTTTCTGAACTAGAACTCCAAGGATTCACATCCATTTTCATTCTAATCATCTCCTACAAACAAGAGGAAGCAAGACCAAGTGAAATTGCATCAAGATCGAGCTTCAACACTGCAACCCGAAGGTGATTTTTCTAGAAATTCAACTCTTTGGTTCTCTCTCATTTCTTAAGATTTTGGCCTGTTTTTTTTTTACTAAAGCCCTACCAATGTAGGAATTGATACTGAGTTGCTTTGAGGTTGAATCAAAGAAATTTAGTTTGAACACCTCAACTTTCAACTCCACATTTCTCATTTTAGAGTGATAGTTGAAAGATTTGGAGGTCATATTTGGAATCCTGATGATTTTCTCTTCAATTTAATGTATGATCCATACATTTTGGTGACATTTTTATCTAGACCAGTCCGATGAAGTGGCCAGAGAAGATGACCGGAGCTAGGGCTCTGGTGGTATGTTGACACTATCCAGACCATTTGATCCCATGGCCATGTTCTAATCTGGTCCCTTGATTGTGATTACCAAGCATGCACACGCGTTGATTAAGGTCTTTGATGGATGATACACGCTTGGCCATCAGATCTGCCACCTCAATTAATGAGGGAGATCTAACGACCCTTGTTTTTTTTATTTAGTTTATTTTCCTATTTAATTTTTTAAAATAGCATTTTCTTATTAAATTCACTATAATTTCAATTTTAATCCAAAAAGTATGGGACCACCACCAAAATTTCACAAATAATCTCCTTTTCCCATTTTTGAATTAAAATTAATTTTTGGATTGAGTTTGATATTTTTAGTGAATTTTGTGATTTTTGACTTGTTTTTAATTGATTTTAAATACTCCTGACTTTTAAAGAATGTCAAAAAAATTAGTCAATGGTCCTTTGACCTTGTTTGACCTATGATAAATCCCTTGGCCATTTCTTTGGTGATTTGAAGGGGTTTGAGGTTTTTGACCTTTTAAAATGTATTTTTCTTCATTTAAAAATTGATTTAAATTGTTTTAATAGCTTTAATATTTTGTTGACCCATTTTATTGAGTTTGTGTTGACTCAACTTTTGTTTGGCCTTGGTCTTGGTTGAATTGGACATTGACTTGGTCAATACCATTGGGTTTAGGGGGTTGATGAAGTTTGAACTTCACCCCTCAAGATGAATGAATGATATTGATCAAGTGAGGTTCATCCCATGATCAATTTGGGATCTCTTCATCTTCATCTTCTCATCTTCATCTCACTTCTTTCCCAATCCATTCATGGCCAATGATTTCTCAGAAGATCAAAATGCTAGTTGATTCATCAATGACCTTGTGTCAGATGAATTAAGATGAGCTTGATTGAGATATGTCCATCCACTCTTATTTTTGTGTGTGGTATGATTTATGAGGTTGGTCTTTATACCTTGTCTCTAGCATGCATTAACACCAATATTGTTATTACCCAACCGGAGATAGTTGTGACTTCTATATAAGTCCAATTACGATTGCTTAACATAACGCTAAATTTGTCTCGAAAGCAATAGCATTTTTGTAAGTGAGATTGTAAGTCTCCCATTCCTCATGGTATCATGTGAAGATTTTACCTCTTTTCCATTTATGAGAGCTAGTGGCATACTTGTTAATTTTATCCAAGTTGGATCCATTCTCATGAATGACATCTAGGTTCATATCTTCATGCTTGTGACTGAATAGTTGAGCATTCTCCAAAAAATGACTTAAACAATTTTATTTCACTAACATTGACTAACATCTTTTAGTTGACTTTATTTTTAGTGCCATTTACTTTAATGTAATTTAAATTCTTGCACTTTATCATTCATTGTCATTTACATTCATGCAAATTGTTTATGTTTCAGTCATTTTCACTTTGCTCACTTGAGCCATATTTGTGCTTGTGATATATTATGTGATTGTGATCTTTGTTTTGTTTGTGGTCTTAGAACCTTAAAATACCTAATAAAAACAAAAAAAGCCTAAAAAATATATTGGTTGACTGTTGAACCTCTGTCCGTGACTTGGTTTGGATCCTTGGACTTATAGTAGGCAACATCCCTGAGCTATGGAAGAAACTTGGCCAATGCCATTAATTTGAGACCATTTCTTGGCCAATTCCATTCATCTAATACAAGCTTTGAGACACTCCTTTGATTTATTTGTTATACTCATTCTTATCTTTGTCTGACTTCTTATTTTGATCTTATTGATATCATTTGATGCTTTCTCTTTAAGTACGTTTCAAGGGACCTTTTCATCTAATACATCTAAGAGACATTAATGACTGTTTGCTTTGGAGTGCTTGCTTGGATGTTCAGTTATATTTATTTGATACCATTAGTCCTCTTATTAATTGCTTGGATGATTATGCTTTGTTGCTTTCTTAACAAATCCAAAGGAAATGAGTTTCTATCTGACACTATTGTCTTGTGGATGCTTCCCATTGATTAGATCTTTTCAACTATAAACTTTTAAATCTTGTCTAGGATAGTCCCTTCATCTCCTTCTACTTCTTTAATTTCAAAATCTCTCTCTCATTTTTAAAACTTCTTTGCTTGTGTGTTTCAACTTAGACTTGTTTTAATGAATAGAAACCTTGGCCTTATGCCATTGATTTTCAAAATATTTTCTTAATCAAATTTGTAAATAAACTTAATCATATTGACTATATTTTCAAAAAGACAAAAATGACTAATGACCTCATCTAATCCTTTGGGCCACTTTGTGCCTTTTTCTTTTAACTTTTTCAAAAGAAAGCATTTAGATTTGAGTTATCTTTGGTTGAGATATAATTCTCCCATTCCATGATATATTGATTGTAAGACTTTCCATTTATTAAGGATTAGTGGCATACTTGTTGATCGAATCTAAGTTGGAGCCCTCATTCTTAAATATTGTAAAGCCCTTATATCGGTGGATGTTTGGTTGAGTATTCTCCCATTGATAACAAAAGATCTTTTAAGCTTTTGTTAAAGTCAATCCATCCATCTTTGAAATTTTTACCATGAACTACGAGGTTTTGATCCCTCATTTTTATGTTGGTACGTAGGCATAAGATCAAAGGTCTTGTCAAACACAAAATTGTAAATAATGAATTCTTTTCTCATCCCATCACTCTGTTTTTTAGAAAACATCTTTTTAACTAAAACACTTGCACACAAAAAAGGGCTCCCTAGGAGTACCTATGACACTTTGGGTGCTAATAGCTTCCCTCTGTGTAACCAACCCCCTTACCTGTAATCTCTGACATTTTATTAGTTTTGATTTGAAAACTTCTTATCTTTGAGTTTTGTTCGTACTCCCCCCCCCTTTCCTTTGGAAACAATAAAAGCGCGGTGACGACTCTTATTTTATTGATGTTGAACTAACCAATAACTTAGTGGTCATGGATTTACCGCTACAGAAAGAAAGTGGCTACTCTGACGGGGAGTAGTCCTTAGTGGGTTTAGCCTACTTTTTGTGTGTATTATTTGTGTTGATTATTGATGTTTGCGTATTTGTATATATTGTATGTGTGATACTCTCTGTCTGTTGTGCTTGGTGATCTATGTATGGTGAGATAAGTTCTAACCCAAACTTGAGTTCAATTTAAGATAGGAGGACGATATAGTCATGTTCGACTCGTGTGGAATAGTCCTTAACGAGTTGGATTGAGATCCATCTACTCAGTGGAGACCCCTTTGGAATTACTGATGTCACATGAGTAAGTCGTGGACAAGCATTACTTTTTCCGGCCTAGGAGTCTGAGAAGCTGAGGACCGTAGAACATTTAACCCAACTTGGCCTATTTATGAATAGTACGAAGACTGTTCAAGTATAGACTTAATAACAGTTGTTACACGATACTATACTCAGACGAGTTTCTCTTGAGAATACTATGGGTTGATGAATCAGTCATCCTAACCTATAGTATCCGATAGATGGGATCACGACTCTAGGAACTTTTTAGAACATGATCTATAAGATTTTATCCTTAGTACACTCCTTTGGGATGGTTCTTAACCTGACTCCATGCTCGTGACTCACAACAAACCCTTTGATTCTCGGTCGATCCGATCAGTCTCATCAATATCAATGGAACTTGGGTGTTGATAAGGTGAAAACCATAATCCACAAAAATGGATGATTGATCTTGATGATGACATGATCCATCCTTTGACCCTTGTTTGTCTTTGCCTTGTGTGTGATTGTTGTATTCATGCATACATGCGCATCATAACATTCATCACCAAAAATAAATTTTCAAGGAACTAAGGTTGTATTTGCAAAAAATTTCAGTCCATGGATTATGGACGAAGGAACACTATGAAGTACAGTTTTAGATGTACATATTTGAAAGAGTTAAGTAAGCTAGCATCCTTTGTAGTTGATCCCTTGGATTTCAAGTAACGTCATGGGAAGCTTTTATCCGTGCTGTCTACTGAAGTTATGAAAGGACTCTTGTGTGTCTTGGTCCAGTTCTATGATCCTCTTTATCGATGCTTCACTTTTCCTGATTATCAACTTATGCCCATGTTGGAAGAGTATGCCTATATCTTGGGTATACCTGTATCTAAGAAAGTGTCTTTCAGTGGATTAGAGGAGATTCCAAAATCCCAAGTCATAGATGATGCTCTTCACTTGAAGAAGTCCGAGATCAATGCTAGTGTGACAAAGAAAGAAGGAGTCCGAGGACTAAATTTTGAGTTTCTCATTGGGAGGGCTACTGATTTTGCTCAAGATGGTAGTATGGACGCTTTTGAAGCCATCTTTGTCTTGCTCATCTATGGTTTATCATTGTTCCCTAACATTGACAATTTTGTTGATGTTAACGCCATTAGAATTTTCTTGATTGGGAATCCTTTTCCGACTTTGTTGGGTGACACATATTTATCTCTGCATTTAAGGAATTATAAGGGTGGTGGAACCGTTGTGTGTTGCATCCCTCTTTTGTACAAGTGGTTTATTTCGAACTTGCCTCAGACACCAGTCTTCTTGGAGAACAAGCAATGTCTACGATGGTCTCAGAGACTTATGTCTCTCACTAATGATGATATTTCTTGGTATGATTCTGCATTTGATGGCATTGAGATTATTGATAGTTGTGGTAAATTCTCTAATGTGCCTCTTATTGGTACACAAAGAGGAATCAACTACAACCCTGCTTTGGCTCGTCGTCAGCTTGGGTTCCCCTTGAAGGATAAACCTAATAACATTCAGTTAGAAGGTTTGTTCTACCAAGAGGGTAAAGATCCCTAAAATTAGAAGAATAGGATGGTGCATGCTTGGCATAATTTTCATAGGAAGGGAATAGCCGAGTTTGGTCCATGCAATTGTGTAACTTTGGAAGTTTACACTAGTTGGGCGAATAAGAGAGCCATCAAATGGAGTTACAACTTGAGTTAAAAGATAAAGATGCACTCATCGAGATTCTTGAAGAGCGTTCAGTGGAGAGAGAGATAGAGAGAGAACCAAAGGATTTATTTTCCTCTAGTATTCCTCAGCCTTTCGATGCTTGGAAGAAGATCGTCGATCAACTAGTTATCGAGAAAGATCAGATGAAGACCGCTTATGAGTCAGAGATCAGACGCATCTGAAGGAAGTACACGCCCTTGGCCAGTTTAGGTGATTCAGTTACTAGGGATCCTTAGCATGATATTTTCCTTTTCTATTGTATTTATATTTTGGTTTCTGAAATTGTACTTAGTGTAATCCTTCCAATTTTTATGAATAAAAAGAGATTTTATGGTCAATTCAAAAATGTTATTATTGATTATTATTATTGAAATATTTAAAAGTAAGGCTTTGAATGTTCCTTGAAATGATAAAATAAAAATATTTCATTCCATGCATCATTTGCATAAGCAGGTTTCTTGCCTTCGAGCCCTTCGACCATATGTCTCATTGTTCTTCATCTTTGTATCAGACAAGCTGACTCATCAATATGATAATTGTGCTAATCTTAAACAAAGAATGGATCATTTGGAACAAGAGAACCAAGAGCTCAAGGAAGAAGTTTCCAGACTCACCTCTCTTATGGAGTCACTCATTGCTACTCAGATTCAACCGACTCCAACTCCTGCAACTCTTCAGCAAAAGACTGCCATATTTGAGATTGTCTCAATGCCAGTATCTATGGTTCCTGCCAGCCAGCTTATACAAGCTATGCCTACTGGATTCCCGTGGGGAATGCCTCCAAATTTTATGCCTGAAGGTTATGCTCCAACTTTTGCTCTTATGTCGGCATCTAGCCTGGTCATGTCTACTCCTCCTCCAGTTATGCATGTTATGCCGCATGTTGAAGATACCATTTATCATTCAGAGTTGTCAGAAGGCCCTAATATGTTTGAGAAAATGGATGAAATGAAAGACCAATTTCAAGAGCTGAAAAAGGAATTGATGACCATGAGGAGTAAATATCTGTTTGGAAGAAGTACTGCTGAACTTTGCTTAGTACCCAACGTTAAAATCCCTGTCAAATTCAAGGTCCTCGACTTTCAGAAGTATAAGGGCAATACTTGTTCTTTGAGCCATCTTGTGATGTACGCCTGCAAGATGTCGACCCAGACAGATAATGATCAATTACTCATCCATTATTTTCAAGACAGTCTGACCGGTGTCTTGCTCCGTTGGTATATGGGTTTAGACAGTGGCAGCGTCCGTACTTTCAACGACTTAGGTGAGGCCTTCATCAAGCAATACAAGTACAATGTAGATATGGATCCCGATCATGATTAATTGAGGTCCATGTCTAAGAAGGATAAGGAGACGTTTAAAGAGTACGCGCAGAGGTGGAGAGAGCTTGCTACTCAAATTAGTCTGCTATTGGAGGAGAAGGAGATGACGAAGACCTTCCTTAAAACTTGAGTTCGTTCTATTATGAGCGTATGATTTCTAGTGCTCCTAATGACTTCACTGAAATGGTGAACATGGGGATGCATTTAGAAGAGGGTGTCCAAGAGGACCATTTGTCTAAAGAAGAAGCATCTACTAGCAAGAAGTATGGAGGTAGTTTCTCCAAGAAGAAGGAAGGGGAAACCAATTCAATATCTGTGGGGAGGAAAAGGATGCCTCATGTAAGGAAGAATTCTAGGTCTCAGTAGCATCATCAAGCATCATTTGTCATTCCAGTATTCACCAATAATTCTGCAACTCAATCAACACCAGTATAACAACAACAACAACAACGTACTCACAACAAGCACAACTACAACAACAATCAACATAATAATTTTGAGAGGAAAAAGTTCATTTTTGACCCTATTCCGATGACTTACGCCAAACTGTATCCATCTCTTATCGTCAAGAATTTGATTTAGCTAAGGAATCCTCCACACACACCCGAGCCTCTGCCATGGTGGTACAAGCCTGATCTGCACTGTGCTTTTCATCAAGGGGCTCCCGACCATGACATAGAGAATTGTTATCCATTGAAGTATGAAGTTAGGAAATTGATCAAAAGTGGGATGGTGTCCTTTGAGGACCGCGCACCAAACGTCAAAGCTAATCCGTTGCCCGCCCGTGGCAATTCTTCTGTGAATATGGTAGATGGTTATCCTGGTAAATTCATAGTGTTTGATGTCCGTCGTATCCAAAGGTCTTTGGTGGAGATACATAGAACTTTATGCTTGATTAGTGATTATGAACATGACCATGATGGTTGTATTATATGCAGTGTTAATCCACGGGGATGTATAATTGTCAAGAGGGACATTCAGAAGTTGATGGATGAAGGTGTTATTCAGATCAATCAAGACAAAAATATGGGTAATGATGTGAATGTAATTGTGCCAGTATTCAAGACTCCTGAGCGAGTAGTAATCCAATTTAACAGTAGCAAAAGAGATAATAGACCGGTATCACCGTTGGTAATACGATTAACGGGCCTAGTCCCATATGCATCTGATAAAGTTAATGCTACTATGATTGAAAATGGGCAAGAGGTTCCTCTTCCCGCAGCAAATTCAGTAGTGAGCATTACTGATGTTGTTAAGGTGACTTGTATCGGTCGTGTATTTGGCCCAATATCTTCGAAGGTTGTGGACGATGTTATGGTTGGTAAGAAGGAGGATGTTCCTTTGGTTAGTCCTGTTAACGCTCCAATTTGTCAGTCTGGTGAATCCAACAGCTTGAAGGTTAAGGATGCTGATGATGAGGTTCTCCGATTGATTAAGAAGAGTGAGTTTAATATTGTGGAGCAACTGTTCCAAACTCCATTCAAGATCTCTGTCTTATCTTTGTTGATGAACTCCGAGGTGCACTGAGAGGCATTGTAGAAGGTGCTTGAGCAAGCGTATGTAGTGCATGATTTTATGGTAGATCAGTTTGATCATATCATTGCTAATATCACTTCATGCAATAATTTGAGTTTCTACGATGAAGAGCTTCCCGAGGAAGGCAGAAACCATAATTTGGCCCTTCATATATCTATGAATTGCAAAGAAGATGCTTGTCATACCCCAAAATTGGCCCGTTAATTTTGCAAGACATTTTTTAAGGCACCCCAACTTATTTTCCAAGGCATTGACCTTAAAGGAACCAAGACCCGGCTCACAGATGGCAAAATCCAGAAAATGGCCCAAACTGGCATGCTCGCTAGGCGAGCAAATCCTTCGCCTAGCGAACCCTTCGCTACAATACTCGCCTAGCGAAGCTTGCGAATACCAGAAAATTATGGGCTTCATTCTGAGCTCATTAGGTCACAAAAACTATTATAAATACCAAGGACTTCATTCAGAAGGGAGAGAACGAAAACGGAAGGAAAATCGGAGATAGAAAGAAGGCACAACAAACCCTGGAGGCTAACCCAGAGAATTCAGCGCAACCCTAAAGGAAACCCTGAAAGAAACTCATCCGCACCGAGGTTACCGCCGCCCAACTCAATCCGACTTGCCAATTCAAGGTTGCAATTCAATTGCAAACAGGTTTGCATTACTATTACCGCTTTATGTTCTTAATTTGCATGTGATATTATAATTGAATTCATAAACATATCTGAGGCTTTGCATGTGAATTTAAGTGTGCCTGAATATTGTGAATGCTGAACCATGTGATTTGTGTATGGGACGCCATAAGGCGTGCAGCAGGCCGAGGTCATACTGTTCTGAAATTCAAAACCCGCAGCCGCTCGCTAGCACATCGCTAAGCGAGCATGTAGCGAGTATTCGCTAGGCCTTCGCTAGGCGAGGCAGAGGCGAACGTGACAGTCGCTAATATTTTGGGTGTTCTGTTCTGTGCTTATTTGATCTGTTCTATGTTAATCATGCGTTATTTTGCCTGACATTCCTACTGCTGTGTTTTCCTTTGCGGTGTAATCCTCGATTGCACCCCCATTTGGTATTCTGACCTGTGTGCTGAATGTTGTAAGGGTTCACCTATTCCCAGGAACAAGTAGCTTACTAGGTATTCCACTTTATTTGTGGGATACCCTTGTGGAGATTCCTCCTAATTATTTAGTTGATTTTAATGTGGAGATTCATCCTAATTGTTTAATCGATTTTAATGTGGAAATTCACCCTAATTACCTAATTGATTACAACTACCTAATCGATTGTAAAATATTGCCTTTGAATATGTGATCTTGGACCTCTCTTTGTTGCCTTACGGTATTATGGTCATGTCCCGCGAATGTGGGGATACACTTAGCAAAGACCCTTCGGTTAAAGCATCACGTCCCTATAAAATAAATCATATTCCCTCGGATGTTGCTCTCGAATATATGATTTTGTCCCTCGATGACCCTTTGTTGTAGCCTACGGTTAAATGATGATTGTCCCTTCGAATGCTAAGGTATCCTTACAAATGTTGCCTTCAATGACCAATCGATGACCCTACGATGACCCTTTTACATCCAAAGGGTAAAACTATTTACTTCTCAATAGTAAGGACAATTTTACCCTCATAAGGATAGGAAATGCCCATAAAGGCTTTGGGTAGGTATAACCCTTAATTGCTGGCTCACAACCTAAAACATTTTTCACACCCCACACCTTTCAAAACATCTTGAGAAAATCACCACTTGGTATACATTCATACTAGAATCATTACCGAGTTATATTTTTCTAAGTAACTTTCAAAACTAAACGAGATAACCACTTTGTATACATTCGTACAAGAATCATTACAAAGTTAAATTCTCCTTTCAAAATATTTTTTAAGCAATTCACAACACTTTTTTAGACAAACATAAGTGATCCAGCAATTAAGAGCCCATGGATAACCATGGATACAAAGGGTGCTAACACCTTCCCTTTGTATAATGTACCTCCCGAACCCAAAATCTAATTAAGGTCTTTCCTGTTCTTTTCCACCTTTCCTTATGGGATAAAAGAAAAGTCGGTGGCGACTCTTGCTATCCGCGACATTTGCTTTACAAAGCAAGAACACATAAATTCAGTTCACCGTATGACAGAACTGGCGACTCTGCTGGGGATCCTTAAAAAGAGAGGTTACCTTAAAAAACAAGATCACTTATTCAAATTGTCTGATTTACTTTTAAGGGATTGCTTGGGTATTTTATGCTTGAGTAAAAGATCCTACGCCCGGATCTAGTGTACCTTAGGTAAGTAGCAAAAGATCATCGCGACTATCCGGCGTATACTGGAATGGTCAAAATGATGGCTATGGTTAATGTGACACTTTGGATGTCCTGATGTTCCTCATGTTTACTTGAGGAAAAATTTGGCCTCCGCGTGGTGTCATCAAAGCATTAACCAGACCTTTAGAACCCTAATTGACTCATCCTAGCCATTAGAAAGTAGTGAGATAACTGACTTCGGTTCCGACTGAGGTTGGTTGAGACTCGATACTACACTCTTTGAGATTGGACTTTAGGGAAGCTTCGGTCAACCACTTGGTGTTGCACTTCCCAAATTATCAGTTGGTGCCTAAACATCATTGCTTCACCTTCCCAAATTATCAGTTGGTGCCCACGTTAGAAGAATTCTCCAGGCTGCTTGGGAGACCTATTCTTGATCAAACACCTTTCAGTGGTTTAGAAAGGAGTCCAAAGTCTGAAGAAGTTGTCGCGGCTTTACACATGACAAAGTCCGATATTGAAACCAATTGGGTAACAAGAAGTGGAGTTAAGGGTTTACTTGCCAAATTTCTGATAAATAAAGCCCGAGAATTCCTAAAAGTTATGGATGTCCATGCTTTCGAAGATGTCCTAGCATTACTAATCTATGGTTTGGTGTTATTCCCTAATCCAGACCAATTCATAGACGTGAATGCTATTAAGATATTCCTCACTCATAACCCCGTGCCTACCTTGCTCGGAGACATTTTGCATTCCCTTCACACCCGTACTATGAAGAGGCAAGGGACTCTCATGTGCTGCATACCGTTATTATCTAGGTGGTTTATTTCTCACCTTCCTCAATCAATCTTGAAGAATGAGCGAAATCTGAAATGGTCTCAAAGGATAATGTCACTCTCCCATTCAGACATCCGTTGGTGTCCCAATCTTAGAGAAAATGTTATCCTCATCGACCGTTGTGGAGAATTCTCTAATGTACCACTCATGGGGATAAGAGGAGGTATTACTTATGATCCTGCTTTAGCCCTACGTCAGTTTGGTTGTGCTCGAAGAGATGGTCCACATGAAATGATTATCCAAGGCACGGTGTTTGACTATGACAACGATTATCAAAGTCTCCGTCAAAGGTTTGTACGACCTTGGGGCATGGTAAAAAGAAGTACTTTAGGACAGAAAAACTCTATTCCTATGGAACCTTATCTCAGATGGGTACGCGCCAGAGCTCGTGAACTTGTCATGCCATATCTTGCAGTCGGACCGCGGATTGTTGAACCAGAAGTTGAAGGAGGTACTCCTCAGATCATTCCTTATCCAGATATGCCTACCGATGTGGAAGAATTAAAGAGATCCTGGATCCAGTTGAGAGAGGAAAGGGATACTTTTGAGACTCAGTTCGTTGCAGAAAGGAAGAAAGTATTAGAGCTCACCAGCCAGCTTAATGAGGAACGAAGACTCAATACATATCTTCGCCCAAAAAGAAGCCGTCCCTGGGAGATTTGAGCTTTCATTTATTTCCTTTTGTAATGAACATTGATTAAAGAAATTATTAATAAAAGTTTCCCTCTTTTTGGTGGTTTACGCAAAGTTAAATTCCAGGAGTCCTTGAAAACATTTCATACATTGCATAGCATAACATTGCATAACAGGTATCCCAAAAGAT
The DNA here is from genome assembly GCF_024323335.1 of Lathyrus oleraceus. Taxonomy (NCBI): domain Eukaryota; kingdom Viridiplantae; phylum Streptophyta; class Magnoliopsida; order Fabales; family Fabaceae; genus Lathyrus; species Lathyrus oleraceus. Next base: position 5,460,027 of record NC_066579.1, on the reverse strand, counting down.
CAATATTCTCACGATCTTCCATTGCAAACAGAAAAATGGCTCTCGAACAAACTGTCAAAGATCTCCAGGCTCAGAATGCTCAATTCCAGGAGATGATGCTGAGCTTATCCAAGGGGCAGGAGGAACTGAAGGCTCTCTTGCTCGAGAAGAAGAAAGACCAGAAACCTGTGAGTTACATTAACCCGGGAAGAAGGCGTAAAGGACAGGTTGCAGGAGTCAAGATTAGACTTCCGAAGGATCAAGAAGAGGAGACAGAAAATGATTCAGGAGAGGAGGATGTTGATCTCTTCAACTCTGAGGACGACGATGAAGATTATGAGAATGAACAGTACTCTCCAAGAGATGGCAAGTACAAGTTGCTGGAAGAACGTATGCTAGCTATGGAGGGTCAGAAGGCGCCCGGTTTGGATTTCGAAAGCTTGGGACTGGTCTCTGATGTGGTCATTCCTCGCAAATTCAAAATCCCCACTTTCACTAAGTACAATGGTGCGTCTTGTCCTCAGATGCATCTGAGAGCTTATGTGAGAAAGATTCAGCCGTATACCACTGATAAGAAGCTATGGATCCATTTCTTCCAAGAGAGTCTATCTGGCACACAGTTGGAATGGTATTATCAGCTCGAAAGCTCTAGCATCCGCACCTGGACTGATTTAGCGACAGCTTTCTACAAACACTACCAGTATAATTCTGAATTGGCGCCTACTCGGCTACAGTTGCAGAATATGACTATGGGATCTAAAGAAAGCTTCAAAGAATATGCTCAAAAATGGAGAGATTTGGCTGGCAGAGTCAAACCCCCTATGACTGATCGAGAATTAGTGGACATGTTCATGAGTACATTGACTGGCCCGTTCTACAGCCATCTACTGGGAAGTTCTTCATCGGGTTTCACTGAGCTTATATTGACAGGTGAACATGTTGAAAGCGGCATTCGAAGTGGAAAGATACAGGCGACTACCTATGCAAGCACCAAAAGGTCCTACCAGGGGAGGAACGAATCAAATGCTGTGTATGGTCAAAAGAGTCGTAACAAGAAAAACCGTGACCATATCGTTGGAGCAGTTACGATTGCAGCACCGCCATCTCAAAACTTCCAGCACAGACCAGACAGGCCAAGAAGGCAGTTCACCAAGATCAATATGACTTTAACACAGGCACTGCAGGGTATGCTAAAAGCAAATTTGATTACCCTCAGAGATCCTCCTACGAATCCCAACACTACTTCTTCTCGTTATAATCCCAATGCCAGGTGTGCATATCACTCTGATAGCCCCGGGCATGATACAAACGATTGTTGGTCGTTGAAGAATAAGATTCAGGATATGATCGACGCTGGTGAAATTGAATTTGATCCTCCAGGGACTCCTAATGTCATCACTGCACCTATGCCTAACCATGACAAGACTGTTAACTCTGTGGATGACAATTCTCACATTACTACTGTAGCGGACTTAACATCTCCTCTCCTGATCATCAAGAAAAATTTATTGCAAGCTGGTTTATTTCCAGGTTGTGCTGAAAATTGCGATCGCTGTATACTCCGACCCAACGAGTGCTTGAAGTTGAGGAATGGTATTCAACGGCTGATGGATGATCGCACAATTCTCTTCGAAAAGGTTCCTAAGGTGGAAAACCCTACTGAAGAAATATCTGTGATTGCTAGGTCCAAAGTTCCAGTGAAGATCACCGCTACTAGAGTGCCTGTGAAGATTACTACTGAGCCCAAGGTAGCTCCCCTAATCATTACTGCACCTGGCCCAGTACCGTATTCCTCCAGCAAAGCCATTCCGTGGAATTATGGAGGCGATGTTTACATCCATGGCGTAAAGCAAGTTGGTAATTCTGCTAATCCTAATGACATTGTTGGGACTAGTAAAATTACTCGAAGTGGAAGGATCTTCTCTCCAGAAATCTCACCTCCCGCCCCTGAAACTCGAGGAAAGGAACCAGTGATCAACCCTTCTCAGTCAAAGACACCGGTCGAAGTTACTACTGAAGATGTTGCCAAGCAGGAAGTGGAGGAAATGCTGAAAATCATCCCCAAGAGTGATTTTGATGTGGTAGAACAGCTGGGGCATACCCCGTCTAAGATCTCGATGTTATCCTTGTTGTTATCTTCTGAATCTCATGCCAATGCATTGATAAAATTCTTGAAAACTGCTCATGTACCTCAGGAAACATCCGTCGATCAGTTCGAAAATTATGTTGCTCATCTGGCTGTTGACAATGGCCTAGGCTTTTCTGATGCTGACCTGACACCAGCAGGAAAGAATCACAATAAAGCTATGCACATCTCCATTGAGTGTAAGGGGATCACCTTGGCTCATGTATTAATCGACAATGGCTCTTCTTTGAATGTGCTACCGAAAGCTGTACTCGATAAGCTTGACTGTAAGAGCATCGAATTGAAACCTAGTGATACTGTGGTGCGTGCGTACGACGGTGCGAAAAGTGTTGTCCATGGTGAAGTGGTTCTCCCTATCAAGATAGGACCTCAAGTCTTCAACACTATCTTTCACGTGATGAACATCCGTCCTGCCTATTCATGCTTGATGGGACGCCCTTGGATTCATGGGGCAAGTGCCGTAGCTTCATCTCTCCATCAAAAGTTGAAGTATCCAATAGAGGGTAAGATTGTCACTGTGTGTGGAGAAGAAGAGTATATTGTCAGTAGTGTGTAGGCCTTCAGATACGTCGAGATGGACGGCGAATTCTTTGAGACTCCCACTCAGTCATTTGAAATGGTTCACCCGCCCAGTCCTGTCCTTAAGCCAACTCCCCTTGTGCCCAAGGTTATTCGTGCTCCTCCTGCCATGATTTCTCTGAAGGACGCTCAAGCCGTGGTTGAAAATGGTGGTCGTACTGGTTGGGGTCAACTGATCAACGTACCATACAAGTCTGACAAGTCTGGTCTGGGATTTAACTCTGAAAAGATGGTCAAAGATCAAATTAATGCTGTAGAAGATGCTGATAGCGATCGCGATCTGGATAGCTGGATTTTCCCAACAATTGGTGACAGACTCAATAATTGGAAGGCTGAAGACACTATCCCGATTTCCTTTAGTCAGGAGTAATTGTTATTGTCTGTTTTAGTGTTGCAATTTTTTTTTAATTTTTACAATTGAACTTCTTAAAGCATTGTGTCTATGCCCGGGGCACAATAGCTAATTTGTTAAGGGTTTTGTCATTTTCATAAGCATGTTCACATTCAATAAATCAATAGACTTTTTGCATTCAAATATTGCGCTCTTTATCTTTCCTGTCATCTTCCGAAAAAAGCTATGTTTTCTTACACACACTCACGTAACGAATTGCAGATCCATACCCACTCTGGATCCTGTTGATAATAGTTCTACTACTGTTCATTATGACTTTGAAAATCCGATCTACCAAGCCGAGGATGGAAGTGAGGAAGATTGTGAAGTACCTGGAGAACTTGCCAGACTGTTACTGCAAGAAGAAAGGACTATACAGCCGCATGAAGAGTCAATCGAAATTGTAAACCTGGGTACTGAAGTGGACAAGAAAGAAGTCAAAATAGGAGCAGGCTTGGGAGACAGTGTCAAGGAAAGATTGATTCAGATGTTACATGACTATATGGAGATTTTTGCTTGGTCGTATGAAGACATGCCAGGGCTGGATACTGATATAGTAGTGCATCGTTTGCCAATGAAGGAAGATTGTCATCCTGTTAAGCAAAAGGTTCGTCGTATGCGTCCTGAGATGTCCGAGAAAATCAAAGCCGAAGTTATGAAACAGTTCAATGCCGGTTTTCTAGCTGTTACTTCTTACCCCCAATGGGTTGCTAATGTGGTACCAGTGTCGAAGAAGGATGGTAAGGTGCGAATGTGCGTAGATTACAGAGATTTGAATAAAGCGAGTCCCAAAGATGACTTTCCACTTCCGCATATTGATGTTCTGGTAGATAACACCGCTCAACACAAAGTATTCTCCTTCATGGATGGATTCTCAGGTTATAACCAGATTAAGATGGCACCTGAAGACATGGAGAAAACTACGTTTGTGACGCAATGGGGCACTTTCTGTTACAAAGTAATGCCATTCGGTTTAAAGAACGCCGGGGCAACGTACCAGCGTGCTATGGTGGTTTTGTTCCATGATATGATTCATCATGAAATAGAAGTATATGTGGACGACATGATAGCCAGATCTCATACTGAAGAAGAACATCTCGATCATTTGTACAAATTGTTTGAGAGGTTGAAGAAATACAAGCTGAGATTGAACCCGAACAAATGCACCTTTGGAGTAAGATCCGGTAAACTCTTGGGATTTATCGTCAGTGGTAAAGGAATTGAGGTCGACCCGGCTAAGGCGAGAGCTATTCAAGAAATGCCAGTGCCCCGTACAGATAAGGAAGTCAGAGGTTTCTTGGGACGTTTGAATTACATCGCCCGGTTTATCTCCCATTTAACTGCTACCTGCAAACCCATCTTCAAACTACTGAGGAAGAATCAAGAGATGATATGGAATGACGAATGTCAAGAAGCTTTTGACAAAATCAAGAAGTATCTCCAGAAACCTCCGATCCTGATACCACCAGTTGAAGGAAGACCTCTAATCATGTATTTAACCGTGTTAGAAAATTCAACGGGGTGCGTGTTGGGGCAACATGACGAGTCTGGTCGAAAAGAGCATGCCATATACTACCTTAGCAAAAAGTTTACCGACTGTGAAACAAGATACTCACTGCTCGAGAGAACTTGTTGTGCTTTGGCCTGGGCTGCTCGCCGACTAAGACAGTATATGTTGAATCATACCACTTTGTTGATTTCTAAGATGGATCCCATCAAATACATATTTGAGAAACCTGCCTTCTCCAGAAGAATAGCGAGATGGCAGATGATGTTAACAGAGTATGATATCCAGTATACTACCCAGAAAGCAATCAAAGGAAGCGTGTTGGCCGATCATTTGGCTCATCAAGCAGTGGATGATTAACAATCTATGAATTTTGAGTTCCCAGATGAGGATGTCATGCTTGTTACTGATTATGAAGAACCTGGACCGGATGAAGGACCCGAACCAGGATCCCGATGGACTATGGTTTTTGATGGATCTTCTAATGCATTGGGCAATGGTGTTGGGGTTGTAATCGTTTCCCCCAAGGGTTGTCATACGCCTTTCACTGCTAGACTATGTTTCGATTGTACCAACAATATGGCCGAGTATGAAGCATGTATTTTGGGACTCAGAGCTGCTATAGACCTGAGAATCAAGTTTTTGAGTGTGTACGGAGACTCGGCATTAGTAATCAGTCAGATCAAAGGAGAATGGGACACTAAACATCCGAATCTCATCCCTTATCGAGAGCGGGTGTTGACATTAATCCCATACTTTGAAGAGATTACATTCGAACATATCCCACGAGAAGAGAATCAGTTGGCAGACGCCTTGGCCACCATGTCATCTATGTTCAGAGTCAGATGGGACAATGAAGCTCCCAGGATCACCATTGAACGACTAGATGAACCAGCATATTGTTATGAACTTAACGCTGCTGAAGTAGAAGAGAAACCTTGGTTCCACGAAGTAAAAAGATATTTAGAAGCTCAGGAATACCCTGAAGGGGCGTCCATCAATGACAGAAAATTTCTGAGGAAGTTTTCCGCTAGATTCTTTTTGAGTAATGGAATATTATACAAACGTAATCATGATTCGACTTTGCTTCGTTGTGTGGATAAAAAGGAAGCAGAAAAGATTATGGAAGACATGCATGATGGTATTTTTGGGACTCACTCTAGTGGACATACAATGGCCAAGAAGATTCTGAGATCAGGGTATTATTGGTCTACCATGGAAGCTGATTGCCACCATCACTCCAGAACTTGTCACAAGTGCCAGATCTATGCGGACAAAGTACATGTGCCTCCTGCCCCTTTAAACGTGTTGACAGCCCCTTGGCCTTTTGCAATGTGGGGCATTGATATGATTGGAGAGATTAAACCTACTGCTTCCAACGGACATCGTTTCATCCTCGTGGCTATTGATTATTTTACAAAGTGGGTAGAGGCAGACTCATTTGCTTCTGTCACTAAGAATGTGGTGGCACGGTTCATCAAAAATAATCTCATTTGTCGATATGGCATCCCTGAAAGAGTTATCACGGACAATGGCACCAATTTGAACAACAAGATGATTACTGAACTCTACACGCAGTTCAAGATAAAACACCATAACTCTTCTCCGTACCGGCCAAAGATGAACGGCGTCGTGGAGGCTGCTAATAAGAATATCAAGAAGATCATACAAAAGATGACAGTAACATACAAAGACTGGCATGAGATGTTACCATTTGCTCTTCATGGTTATCGCACTTCAGTACGCACTTCGACAGGGGCAACTCCTTTCTCTTTAGTCTACGGAATGGAAGCCGTCTTACCGGTGGAAGTTCAGATTCCCTCTCTAAGAATCATGAAAGAGACAGGTTTAGACGAGGATGAATGGATTCAGACTCGACTCGATCAGATAAATTTGATTGATGAAAAGAGACTTGCGGCTGTTTGTCATGGGCAGATATATCATAAGCGCATGACCCAGGCATTCAACAAAAAGGTCAGGAGACAGGTGTATCAAAACGGCGACTTGGTGATCAAGCGTATCATTCTACCACAAGGTGATCCCAGGGGCAAATGGACTCCCACATACGAAGGGCCATTTGTAGTTAAGAAGGTGTTCTCTAGTGGAGCCATGATACTTGCTACGATGGATGGCGAAGACTTCCCGCATCCCGTGAACGCAGACATAGTTAAAAAATACTACGCATAAAAGAGACCCGCTAGGTCGACGTACCTAGGCAAAAGTAAGGGCATCCCGGCGAACCAAAAGGGTTCGGGCAAAAATTAGGGATAAACATATAAAAATGTACACCCGGCAAGTCGAAAACCTGAAAAGGCGGCTTGGGCAAAAAAGGGTATCCTGGTGGACTGAAAACCTGAAAAGGCGGTCCAGGCAAAAATTAGGGATTAAAAGCGTATGACTATGTCCCGTTCTCAGACAACTTCACCCAAGTCGAAGGGACTGAACAAGCCAATCACTTCTAATCCGACAGTAGGAGATGAGATGCTTGAAGACATAATGACAGTGGCAGAATCAAAACCAATAGGACTTTTTTTTTCTTCATAGCTTTTCTTTGTTGTCTCGACGATTTCCTCTTACTAGGATTTCTGTCTCCTTGTACATAAATTGCCTGTTTATAGGCCCTCTTTCAAAATCAATACAATTTTGTTTCCAAAAAAAATGCTTTTGTTTTACTTTCTCTGTTTTGTTTGCGTAAACGTCCATTGAGTTAATTTGAATTAATATGTGCATTTGAATATGATCAATGTTTGTCAAAAATGCATGCATAAAACGACAATAGCAATTACAAAAGACTTCAGGATCGAGGAGAAGGTCTAACCATGCGTTCCGATGAATCCGGTGGCTAATTCTATTCCCCAGCATAAACCAGCTATCCCCCAGAAGAGGTTGGCATCACCGGACAGACTGGTCATCTCTTCCATCCCCAGCCGGGCTCTGTTGAGTGTTTCCACCATCAGACAGAAATCAAGTACCCCCAGCTAAGAAAAGGTCATCAATACAAGTATCTCCAACCAGAAGATTTGGATTTATTTTCCCCAGGGAGTCGCCAGGAAAAACTTTTCAGATGCATAATTCATTCATTACATCATTTCACAACATACGCATGCATACATTGTTCGCATTCATTTTCATAAGCATAAAACATCTCATGCATCATGACATGGCATGAAGCTAAATTTATTTTTCAGGTTAATTATCCTCCTGATACAGTCAAAACAAAGGTCCATTCAGACGGACATCTTTATCAATTACATTCAAGATTCGACTACATCTCAGATATTCATTGCAAATCCAACATATACAAATACTATCAGATATAGCCTGGCGTACGGTTCATTCTGATTCAGCTCAACATATGACGCCTTCAACTCAGATACGATCTAACGTACGATCCATTCTGACCTTCAACTACTCCAATACGGTCTAATGTACGACCCAGTTGGACCTTCAAATCCTCAGATACTGCCCAGCATACGGTACATTCCGGGGTGTAGTCTAGCGTACGACTACTGTCTTCTTCAGATACAACCTAATGTACGGCTCATTATGCAACTCAGATACGATCTAGCGTACGATCCATTCTGATTCTACCTTCGTCAGATAGAGCCTAACGTACGGCTCATTATGCAACTCAGATACGATCTAGCGTACGATCCATTCTGATTCTACCTTCGTCAGATACAGCCTAACATACGACTCCTTCTGCAACTCCAATACGGTCTAACGTACGACCCATTCAGATCTTCAACTCAGATACGATCTAGCGTATAATCCATTCTGATTCTACCTTCGTCAGATACAGCCTAACGAATGGCTCATTCCACAACTTAGATACGATCTAGCGTACGATCCATTCTAATTTTTCCTCCCCAGCGAAGTCATCCGCCTAATGAACACCTCACTCTGCTATTCAGATATGGTCTAGCGTATGATTTATTCTGATCCCTTATCCCCAGCAGCGTATAACACACTCTGACTCCCCGGCGAAGTCGACAGCCTAATGGATGACTCACTATATGGTCTAGCGTATGACCCGGTATGACACCCATGTCTTCAGATATCATCTAATGTACGATGCACTCTGAAGCTCTCATCATCAAACTTCCTGGATGGCATCTTTAAGCCCATCTTCATCAAGACAAACTGTTGATTAACAAGTGAAAATTTTGGGGCATTCTAAGTGTTCAATAATCTTCCACCTCCAGACCACGAATGGCATACATACCATCCTAATTCTCTCGGTTCAAGAAAACTGAACAGGGGCAGCTGTCATACCCCAAAATTGGCCCGTTAATTTTGCAAGACATTTTTTAAGGCACCCCAACTTATTTTCCAAGGCATTGACCTTAAAGGAACCAAGACCCGGCTCACAGATGGCAAAATCCAGAAAATGGCCCAAACTGGCATGCTCGCTAGGCGAGCAAATCCTTCGCCTAGCGAACCCTTCGCTACAATACTCGCCTAGCGAAGCTTGCGAATACTAGAAAATTCTAGGCTTCATTCTGAGCCCATTAGGTCACAAAAACTATTATAAATACCAAGGACTTCATTCAGAAGGGAGAGAACGAAAACGGAAGGAAAATCGGAGATAGAAAGAAGGCACAACAAACCCTGGAGGCTAACCCAGAGAATTCAGCGCAACCCTAAAGGAAACCCTGAAAGAAACTCATCCGCACCGAGGTTACCGCCGCCCAACTCAATCCGACTTGCCAATTCAAGGTTGCAATTCAATTGCAAACAGGTTTGCATTACTATTACCGCTTTATGTTCTTAATTTGCATGTGATATTATAATTGAATTCATAAACATATCTGAGGCTTTGCATGTGAATTTAAGTGTGCCTGAATATTGTGAATGCTGAACCATGTGATTTGTGTATGGGACGCCATAAGGCGTGCAGCAGGCCGAGGTCATACTGTTCTGAAATTCAAAACCCGCAGCCGCTCGCTAGCACATCGCTAAGCGAGCATGTAGCGAGTATTCGCTAGGCCTTCGCTAGGCGAGGCAGAGGCGAACGTGACAGTCGCTAATATTTTGGGTGTTCTGTTCTGTGCTTATTTGATCTGTTCTATGTTAATCATGCGTTATTTTGCCTGACATTCCTACTACTGTGTTTTCCTTTGCGGTGTAATCCTCGATTGCACCCCCATTTGGTATTCTGACCTGTGTGCTGAATGTTGTAAGGGTTCACCTATTCCCAGGAACAAGTAGCTTACTAGGTATTCCACTTTATTTGTGGGATACCCTTGTGGAGATTCCTCCTAATTATTTAGTTGATTTTAATGTGGAGATTCATCCTAATTGTTTAATCGATTTTAATGTGGAAATTCACCCTAATTACCTAATTGATTACAACTACCTAATCGATTGTAAAATATTGCCTTTGAATATGTGATCTTGGACCTCTCTTTGTTGCCTTACGGTATTATGGTCATGTCCCGCGAATGTGGGGATACACTTAAAAAAGACCCTTCGGTTAAAGCATCACGTCCCTATAAAATAAATCATATTCCCTCGGATGTTGCTCTCGAATATATGATTTTGTCCCTCGATGACCCTTCGTTGTAGCCTACGGTTAAATGATGATTGTCCCTTCGAATGCTAAGGTATCCTTACAAATGTTGCCTTCAATGACCAATCGATGACCCTACGATGACCCTTTTACATCCAAAGGGTAAAACTATTTACTTCTCAATAGTAAGGACAGTTTTACCCTCATAAGGATAGGAAATGCCCATAAAGGCTTTGGGTAGGTATAACCCTTAATTGCTGGCTCACAACCTAAAACATTTTTCACACCCCACACCTTTCAAAACATCTTGAGAAAATCACCACTTGGTATACATTCATACTAGAATCATTACCCGAGTTATATTTTTCTAAGCAACTTTCAAAACTAAACGAGATAACCACTTTGTATACATTCGTACAAGAATCATTACAAAGTTAAATTCTCCTTTCAAAATATTTTTTAAGCAATTCACAACACTTTTTTAGACAAACATAAGTGATCCAGCAATTAAGAGCCCATGGATAACCATGGATACAAAGGGTGCTAACACCTTCCCTTTGTATAATGTACCTCCCGAACCCAAAATCTAATTAAGGTCTTTCCTGTTCTTTTCCACCTTTCCTTATGGGATAAAAGAAAAGTCGGTGGCGACTCTTGCTATCCGCGACATTTGCTTTACAAAGCAAGAACATATAAAGTCAGTTCACCGTATGACAATGCTCTATCCAATGTTTTGGTAGATACTGGCTCGTCGTTGAACGTTCTACCTAAATCTACTTTGGCAAGGCTATCTTATTAGAACGTACCCATAAGGTACATTGGTATGGTTGTGAAAGCGTTCGACGGTTCTCACAAAACTGTCATTGAAGAAATGGACCTCCCAATTAATATTGGTCTGAGTGATTTCCAGATTACTTTCCAAGTAATGGATATTCACCCAACCTATAGCTGTTTATTGGGAAGGCCGTGGATCCATGAGTCTGGTGCTGTCACGTCAATGCTACATCAGAAACTCAAATTTGTTAAGAATGGCAAGCTCATTGTTGTGGGAGGTGAGAAAGCGTTGTTGGTAAGCCACTTATTGTCTTTCACATATGTTGAAGCTGAAGAAGAAGTTGGAACTTCGTTCCAAGCTTTGTCCATAGCTAATGAAGTTCAGAAGACTAGGGCATCCACGTCTTCCTTGAAAGACGCACAAGAATTTGTTCAGGTTGGTGGCACAGACAAGTGGGGTCGTGTCGTAGAAGTCGTCGAAAACAAAAACAGGACTAGTCTGGGATTTCAGTAAGGACCATTCAGAAAGACTATGCAACAAATTTTCCGTAGTGGAGGGTTCATTCACAAAGAAGAACAACACTTAACTACGACCATTGAGGATGGAGATGAAGGAGACAATGCCAACTTTGTGACACACATACATATTTGCAATAATTTGGTTGTTGTTGACATTCCTATTGTAGTCCATTGTTCAAAGTAATATGTCTTATTGTTTATGAAAAATTCTTTCTCCTATGCCTAAGGGAGAAGTGAAACATTGTCATGCTTTTCAAATTATCATCAATAAAATACAATTTTATTCATCCACATTTATGTTGTTTTTAATTTTTGCTTTTTCTGAAAATGGTAATCACAAAAAAATATAAATAAGCAATCATTTTTCCTATATCTGCATAATGTTTGTGTGCACTTCATATTTCTAAAATCAAAATATCAAATCATCACGCAGGTTGGTTCTCAAACCCATTGAAAATAATGATCCTACTCCCTCGCCAAACTTTGATTTCCCTATGTTTCAAGCTGAGGAAGAGAATGATGATGAAGACGTTTCTGATGAGTTATCTCGATTGCTGGAGCACGAGGAGAGAACCATTCATCCATTTGAAGAGAAGATTGAGTTGGCCAACTTGGGTTCCGGTGATGACATCAAGGAAGTCAAGATTGGGTCACTTTGCTTTAATCCCTTTTGAATACTAATTTCTAGGGTCAAACAACCATTAATAAAGACCGCAAGATTACTATAAAATACACAAACACGAATCCAGGCTATCCACTTAACATTAAATCCAAATCTATAAAGCATATAATCGATAAAGATCTAAGTAACCAAATCATACACTTTTTCAAAATCTACTTTGAAAATAGGGATTTTTTTAATCTTCTTAGCTAGATCCACTAGCTCATTCACATCAACCACCCCATCAACTAACAAACTTCCTTTGAGAAAGGCTGACTAGTTAGGGAAAATTAGTTTGTCCATAACATCAACAAGGCTAGCCACTAATACTTTAGCAACAAACTTATAGAGATATTCCACCAAGGATATAGGTAAAAATCACCCAACCGAGTAAGGGATTCAACCTTTGGAATCAAGGTGACAAAGAAGGAATAAAAATTTACGGGTAGAGAATATAAACATTGAAACTGATCAAACATCACCAGAACTGCCTGAAGAAAGAGAAAAATTGAATATATTTATAAAATTAATGCAATTTTGGTCCTCTGTCTTTTTTAGTCTACAGATGAAGTGGTAATAACCACAATAAACTCACACACACACAACCGTGAGCTCCTAGGTTATGACGGTCAACCTACGATATAAGTATTTGTAAATTAAGTTAGGATTTACATACTTGATCGGTAATCTTTATTCTCCCACATTATTTATATATTTAATCAATATTGCAGTATTATTTTTGAGTTAAAAAATTAAAAAGATGATCAAAATTGGAAGAGTTTAAAATGAGGGGATTTATCATATCAACAAGTAAAAGTGAGACCAAAATTATAATTAGATCTTAATGTAATATGAATAAATAATTTCAGCATATTTAATTTTGAATACAATTCATTTAAAGGAAATAAATTAGAAACATATTAGGGCTAAAGAATATATAAAAAAATTAGATTTTTTTTATTAAATATGCTTAAATATATCCATAATTCTTAAATATATCTAGTTCACATCATCATTGTATTGGTCATGTCTTTTTGTTGTTGAATTTAATGTTAAATTAGTTTAAAGAAGCCTAAATGTTTTGTAAGTATATATAATTTTGTTAAAAAAAAAAATTGTCCCAAGAATTTTTTTCTCAAGTAGAGGTAGTTAAAACTATTAGAGGAATCTCAAGTAGAGGTAGTTATATTAACTATTGCAAGGTTGTTAGGAAGATAGGCAAGTTAGTTAGGAAAGTTGTAACTAACTCAAACCATTGTATATGATAATCATAACTCTCATGTAAATACAATGAATAAATGAATGCAATGCAAGAAGATCTTGCACTCTCTCTTTTCCATGAGGTTCGTCTCTCTTGTTTCATTCATTCTTGAACTCTCATCTCATATGAGAGTATGTGCTAAGGATTCATGTTATTGCTGATTCACTCATAGACATTGGAGATCTAATCTCTGAAAAAGATTAGATTGATGTTATCTTACAAGGATTACCTAAAGAATATAATCCCTTTATCATGATGATATATGGGAAATGTGGACCTACACATATATGTATGATATGGAAGCTCTCCTATATGTGCAAGAAGCATAAACTGACAAATATAGCCAATAGCTTGCAACACATAAGTCAACTGCCAATGTTGCATAGGAAATGGTCAACTCAAGCACATGTAGAAATGGCCATAGCATTGGTTCTAATCAGTCGTTTCGTGACAGAACAAGAGTAACCTGTGTTATAGGTTGTGGGAGACAGGTGTACACTGTACACTATAAGAAATAGACCTACTTGTAAGCTCTGCAACAATTATTTATGGACATTCAGTGGTAGATTATTGGCAAAAGTTTGATAAATACTTTGAGCCTGCACCACCTAAATCTCAAGCAAAAGGATCAGCATCAAATGACTCGTCCAATGCACAAGACAATAAAAAAATCTAGGCTTCATCTTCTACTCAAGCAAAGACTTGCATGACCCATCAAGATCAGATGCAGGTGCCTCAGGATCTTAAAGCCTAAGCTTGGTTTGCAGATTTAGGTGCCTCACATTATATCACCTTTTGTGATTTTGATTTGCAAATGAAAATTTAAAGTGCAGGCCCTAGAAAAGTAGTAGTTGGTAATGGACATAACATGATAGTTAAGCCTATTAGTCTATCTAACTTCAAGTCCAAATTCATATCAAAACATATGATACACTTAAACAATTTACTTCATGTTCCCAAAATTACTAGAAATGCTTTTTGTTATGTTTCCGGTCAGTTCAATACTAACATAAAATTTGTTCAATCTGATTTTGGAGGTAAATTTAGGCATTTCACAAAGTACCGAAATGATGTAGGCCTTGTTCACAGGCTGACATGTCCACACACCTCACATCAAAATGGAACTATGGAAAGGAATCACATGAATATATTTGAAATGGGATTGACATTACTTTCTCATGCTTCAATGCCAATAAAGATTTGGGATCAGTTCCGTATGTTTTACTACAGTTGTCTCTCCTTACTTTTCCTTGTATAACACGCAACCAGACTACAAGTCCTTAAATGTATTTGTTTGTGCATGTTTTTCTCTGCTCGGGCCATATAAACAACACAAGTTGCGATTCAGGAGCAATTCGTGTGTGAGAGAATAGTAACAGTGAGATAATAGTAGCAGTGTAAAACATCTAGATTTGCTATCTCAAAATCCATTTTTGCATGCTCGTACAAAACATACGGAACTTGAAATTTATTTTGGACGTGAAAGAATAGTAGCAAGCAAGTTGCACATTCAACATGTTCCTAGACATGCTCAAATTGCAGACATGCTTACTAAACAACTTCCTACTAACTTGTTTGTTGAATTTCGTACTAACTTGTTTGTTGAATTTCGTTTCAAACTCAAGGTCAGTTGTTAAGAATGTTTCAAGTATGAGAAGTGTAGATAATAGTTCCACATTGGTTGAAAATATGGAGACTTGAGTATTTATAAGTGAGAGAACCCATATAACTATCACCTTAAGGTTTTGGGTGAATGAATATGTGGTGTGTCTTTCACAAAGGTCTTTCTTTAGAAAAAGAAGTCACACTAGTGAAAATTACGTCACAATCATTCATACGTTAAAAACTAATGTTGATGAAAAAGTTGTTAATATTGATAGCTTGCTTTGAAAGATATGAGTTCTCGTATGGTTGAAAATAAGTTTAAAAACTACTATAGATAGAATATGATCAATAATTTATAATGAGAACTTATGAGACAATTGTTTAAATTTATTATAAAATATTAATAGATAATAATTATTCATATTAATTTTAATAAATAATTATTATTTATGATTTATAAACTTTTTGTATTTTTATAATATTACATGGAATCATATTTTTTCTCTTTTAATTATAATTTGTAAATTTATAATTTTAAATAAAATTTAATAATATTATATTAAAAGTTTTATAAAATTAATGAACATTTATTCTTTATTTTAATATTTTATTAGGTCATATTAATTTGTGAGAAAGACACAAGATACTAAAGTCAAAAGCCTTAATAAAAATAAAATTTTATGTTGAATAAAACAAATCTTTAAACTTTTAAAAGAGTCAAAAACACAATTTTCAATGCTAAAATTAACTTTCACGAGTTGGCAAAACCGGATAAGGCCGGATATCAAATTTTAAAAAAAAAATCTTAATTTATTCTTAATGCATAAGTAAACATTTATCTGTTTTATTTAAATTAAGTTGATTTTATTCAGTTTAATAATTTTTTTTATGAGGATATATATATATATACTCACACTTGCTCAAAAGCATGCAAGTTGAAACCAAAACAAAATGAGAGATCAAAATATAACTTTTGTCGCCATTCTTTCTCTCTTCCTAATATTGTTGCGGTACATAAGTTATTTTCTCATTCTTTTTCCTTGCATATTATATTAATATTGTCTTAATCTTATTCATAAGATTATTATGTTCACTTTATTTATGCATCATTTTACTTTATATGTGCAGTGCAAATGGAGAGGTGCCGACACAAAACGAATTATGTGACCCTGAAAAATGCAACAAGGCATGTATGGATTTAATTAAGTACAGGGGATATTGTGCTCCTAATGGATCTTGTCAATGTATCCCAAGATCTGTACCTCCAAGATCACCTAAGTCGAATCATCTATCATAGTTTTATCTTAATATGAAATTTATCTCTATCATAGTTTTAGCTTAATATGAAATTTATGCTGAAAAATAAATTAAGGTGATCATGTACTCATTATCGATCTTAAAGAATTAATAAATGTTTTCTTTTAAAAATATCTTGATGGTTCTATGATTTTTGTTTGCTACGCTAAAAATATGGTAAATAGAAGATTAATTATTATATACTGTTAGTATAAAAAGATTTACACCGTCGATTCATCCCATCATCCGTTTACATTATTTTATAAATTTTTAAAATAAAAGTTAAATTTATTTTAATATCCAACGTATATGATTAATTGACAGTATAAAATCCTTTTATATTTTCAGTGTATTTCAATTAAATACATAAAAAATATATAAAATGTTGATTTGATTAAATTATTTTTATAAAATATTCATATATTTAATATAAAAAATGTAATGTATGCGTGTATATATTTTTTTTTAAGATAAATTATAATTTTTATTCTACTATTGTATCTGATTTACGAAATTAGTTCTTCTGTTTTAAAATTAAACCATTTTAGTTATTTCTCACTTTTTACACTATAAATCGATGAAATATCAATTTTTTAAATTATGTTTTTTATTTATAATGTTTCACAAAAGGTTCTTATAGGATGGTTTGTCAAGTTTCATAAGTGACACATAATTTCAATATGAATAAATTATTAATTTTAATTGTAAAAATGTGAAAATAAAATTAAAATTGATTTTGAAATAAAGGGATTGATTTCGCGAATCAGACAAAATAAAAGGACCAAAACTATAATTAGATTTTTTTTAATAACATATATGTAATATATTAAAAAGGAGAAAAACTATCAACATACTACTATGTATCCACATAACAAAAAGTGTTATGAAATAGCTAAAGCTAAATAAATTGTAACAAAGAGAAAACAAACAACAAGGAACAACAAAAAAATGTAAATAAAGATGAAACCACCAAGAAACACATCTCAACGACTAAAAAATCACTTCGGTATTCACATAATCAACTCGCTACTAACATGTTAGATCCCAACCAACCAAATCCATAATCAACAGATCACATCCTATCAAAAAAAGAATAAAAGATCCACCACCACACTTTGAATCAAGGCGAACACTCCATCTATTATAGATAGGGATATACATGGGTCACTTTGAGTTTAATTTAGACAAAGCCAAGATCTGTTCCATACAGGATACACTGATTTTAGTGAGACAAAATAACCATCCACGGCATCATTGAGTCGGTTTGGATAAAACCACGCGTTTGATTAGATTGAGTAACGGGTTACCCAATTTCCCCCTTTTTTTCTTGTAGAATTATAAATAATATGTCATATTCTTTTTTAAAAAATACTTTAACCATTTTTTTCTTAAAAAATAATTTAGATTATTATCGCTAATTTTTTAAGCACCAAATGTCTAAATGCCCGATAAAGTTTACCATAAATATACTTGCAATCAACAAAGTTTGCGTGCGATCAACAACACTTTAAACACTAAATTGAATACTCTATTATAGTAACATTCTATCTCCAATGATAACAACACAAAAAAAACTAGTTGTGCGATCAATAAAGTTTGGATATTAGTGTAATGTTTGTAGTTCTTAGAAATCCAATCACTATTGTCATACCCCAAAACTCACCCTACCCACAAACAACTTTCATCTGATCCATGATCCTATTACACATACATACATTCATTGTTCCATCATCATAATTGCATTAACATTCATAATCAAAGGCATATTGCATGGACTCTAGGCATGGTATTTACACCTGGAAAAAAAACAGGGAAATTGATTACCCCAATTAGGGAAATCGATTTCCACTGCGGAAACACCAGCAGTAAGTCTGTTTTTTACACAAAATGCTTTTTATTTCCCCCACTTATCCACTTTATTTCCCTATAAATAGAGGCATTATTTTCCCTTATTTTTCATGCTTTCTATCCCCCAAAAGTTCTGAAAAAATATCATTCAACCCCCTCTTCTCCAAAACCTAAATCAAAACAAAAAAATATTTCTCTCCTAAAAGTCACCCCCACCAACTTTTTTCCATTTCACATTTTTTCCTCAAAACTTCTCACTCTCTAACACTCAGAACTCAACCCCTTCACTAAGCTTTCACCACAAATATTTTCATCTCAAACCCATTACTTCACATTCAAGCTCAACACCATTTCAACCTAACTTTTTTCACATTTTTTGGGTAATGATTTTAGCTTAAACTTTTTTAACTTTTTGGTTCTATTTTTTATTGAAAAATAGTTGTTTGTTCTTGGTTGGTCTTTTGAGATGTTTTAGATTCAAGTTTGCAAAAAATGATTAACTTTGGTTTACACACTTTTTTTTTAGATTTTTTGCTCTTACTACCTTTTTGTTCATTTTTTTGTGGTTGCTTTGTGTTTGTTATTATTTACTTTTATTATTGATTTGTTGTTACATTTTTTTGGTTAATGAGGTCTATTAGATCATGGCCATGGTTGTTTACGATTTATTAAATCTTTAATGTTTCAAACCTATTAATGATTGATCATTAGATCATTCATGTTACTTTGATGCATTGATAGATTGTCTCTATTTCAACCATATTTGAGTCATTTGATGCATAGATGAAACCATTTTTTTATTGTTATTCTACTAACCATTAACTACTAACTTCTAACATTTATATTATTGCACTTTAATTCCTTGCAATTTACTTTATTGTTTATTTTATTTCATTTACTTTATGTTTATGTTCATTATTTACCTATTCCTAACATTTACATTATTGCACTTTACTTTCTTGCAATTTATTTTATTTTTCACTTTATTTCAAGTGTTTTATGTTTATGTTTATTGTTATCTAACCACATCATTTACATTATGCTAATTTATTTACTCTTTTATTATCTTGCTAAATAAAAAAGGGGAGTAAAAACAAAACAAAGATAACAGATCATAATTGTTTAAAATATTGATGGATGAACTTATGATTGTATAACTTTCTTTGTTACAAATCTATTAGGTGACTATTAATCATTTTTAATATTTTGTATCAATGATAAGTTATCCCTTAATGTGTCATATTTTGAGTTTTGACCTATGGAAAAATAGTCCTCAAAATGTTCATTTTTGCACATATTATTAACCATTAATTATACTTCACTAACTTTGTTTATCACTAACCTTTGTTATTGTAATTTTGGTACTACTAACTTGTTATTTATTTTAATGTCATTTATATCCACTAACCATTATTGTGATATTGCCATTCTTTATCTTTTAACTTACTTTTATGTCATTACCTTGTAATTTACATTCAAGTATTCGTTACCATTGTAACACCCTTCTAAAATACCCCAATAATTAAATTAAAATAATAAACATATAACAATTTAGAGTAATTATGCACTTCAAGGGTGTCACACATAATATTCACACCATTCAACAATATAGAGGTCATGCTCTTTTATTAATTTAAAACTTAAACAATTGCATAAAACACAGCGGATATAATTTCATCAATCATGTAAAGCATTACATGGAAAATGGTTCTCGACCAACAATAAAACATTCAAAACAAGTTAAGACAACCCATCCCGATGTTACATCTATCAGAGCACGACCCACTACGGAGACTACGCTAGACTCCAACAATTAGCTTCTACTCAACTCATTTCTCGTTACCTGAAAAATAGTGTAAGGGTGAGTTCCTCAATCAATATAATGAGTATTAGAAAATATCATGTTATGTTAAGTGATTCAACACACTTCATCACCCTAATCAAAACACCCATTCAGGAACAGCATATTAATTCAACATCATACTCCATAACAACACAACAATACCAACACAAATACACGTGTAATATTGGAATACATCCATTCATATTACACGCCATACATATATTATGCAATGAGACTCCATGCATGCGGTACCGACTATTTTGTGAACATATAGTTCAACCTCACCGTCCAATCCCGGCACGGCTACCAAGCTCACTAGTCCCACTCATTTGAGACATAGTGACTCACTCACTAATTCCTCACCATGGGAATTAGCTACCACCCCAAATGGGCCATGCTATGCACGCTAATCACCTAGCATGCAAACATCAACAATAATCAAAATGATTTACTCACTAATTCCTCACCATGGGAATTAGCTACCACCCCAAATGGGCCACAATATGCATGCTAATCACCTAGCAATGCAACAACAACAACAACTCAAGAATAGACATATGCTCACACTCTAAGCCACAAAACAGTCTATTCACAAATGCATACATTCACATCATCATGTATACCATCACATATCATCAACAAAAGCATATCATATCATGCCACCTAATCAATCATAGTATTAGCACACTCTACTAATACCTATACTATTCAAAACAACGGGAAATGATCCCTACAACATCATACCTCAGCTAAGTACATCACTCAGCCTAAACAACCAAAACTGCACAACCATTGTTCAGGGAAACCACAAGTCTGCCCATACGCGTATCGCCTATGTCCATACGCGTATGGCGCATTCCCTCGCCCAACCCATACGCGTATCGCCCACGCCCATACGCGTATGCTACGCGTACCACAACCTCATACGCGTACCAACAGAGACGCTTTCACGTTCAAAACATCATCTCTTTCACTCATACGCGTATAGCATACACCATACGCGTACCACTCCAGGGATACGCGTATCACACGCGTATGGCGCGTACCAGCGCCAAAACCCCCATTTTCAAGCCATCCCATACGCGTATTGCCTAGTGCCATACGCGTATGACCAGAATCCAGTTTTCCAGATCTGCTATGGGTTTTCTCTGCTACGAGATCCTTCAGATCCAACCTCTCACAGTCCAATTTTTCATACACGTTCGTTCGTTTTATCAATTACAACTCAGATACATTCAACTTCTCAAATCGCTAACCCTACTACATCTAATTCCTACAATTTCATCAATTATCATCCAATTTCATTCATCAATATTTCACAAATTCATCACATATCATTTCAATCAGAGTCAATTTCAGAGGTTCATCACTACCCATTACATGCTATCCCATAAGACCCATTAATCGATGATAAACCCCCCTTACCTGAGTTAATCCGGCAGTCTCTGAGCTCCAAGCTTTCCCTTCCTTCAACCTTCGTTCTTTTGCTTTTTGCCCTTTCTGCCTCTTTTCCCTTTTCACGTGAAATTAACCTTTTTACCAAAAATGGGACTTTTTATTATTCCAACTTATATACTCCAATAATAAAACCCAATAATATTATCCCAATAATAATATTAATAATCCAATAATTTTCTAATTATTTAATTAAATTAATAAATAAAATATTAACTTAATTTAAACAATTATCTTACTTTCATCGGGGTGTTACAACCATCATCATTGTACAAACTCACTATGCATATTTATTTACTTGTTATTTATTTTATTGTCATCAAACATTAAAAACAGTAAAAACATGATAAAATGATTAGACCAAAAATATTCACTCTACTCTTAATCAACTTGGACTTAGAGGATTTCATTTTAGGATCTTTGCTTGGAGGTCTTCTCCTTATCTTTGTGATACTTTGTAAATGTTGGATTTTATTCGTAACTTACATGCATGTTGTAAGAATGGCATCATGGCACCACCTTAGGGGGACATGTTTATAAGACAATTATCCATTGTTTAGCTTAGGTCACTTTTTCACACACAAGACTTTCTCCTGGGCTACCTTACAATGAGACCCTTTAGTTTCTTATTGGTTACTTTGCATTCATGTTGCATAAGCCAAATTTCACAATCGAATAAACCAAACCCTTGATTCAACGTCATGTGGCATTTTCATAATCAAATTTAAAATACAATAAAATTACGATTATTATTGTGTGCCACGAGCCTTAAGTGGTGATGAATGAGTAAGAATTGAGCATTCATACCCTTACTCTGATTATTTTGGATGCAAGACGTTTGGCTTGTTGTTTATCGCCTCCGCCCATAGACTTTAGTGCAATATAATCACAAACATTCATTTCATAAAACCCTTATTCGAGGTAAAAATAATACAACTCATCAAACTCATTTTTGTGGCTTAGAGCATCATCCCGAAACCCTTTTCTCAAAGGTAAAATCAACCAACACACAAACATTTTCTACTCCGAACTACGGAGCTCTGATTCCTCATCCCCGAATGAGTGATACGTAGGCACAAGGGTCCCAATCTTTGGCGAGCACTATAATAATAAAACACCCCCTCTTTCACACATATTCTTTTGAAAATGGTTCCCATGGAGTACCATGGACGTAAGGGGTGCTAATACCTTCCCCTTGCGTAACCGACTTCCGAACCCAAACCTCGGTTGCGAGACCGGTTCCTTATTCTCTTTTAGCACTTCCCATGCACGTATCTTTTGAGATTTTTATCGATTATTTAACCTCGCCTCTCCGATAGAGGTAAACTAAATAAAATTCGGTGGCAACTCTTCTGATTTTGCCTCTCTTTGGCATCTCTTTAGTCCTGATTTCATTATCGTAAAATCCTGGTAGCGACAGCTGGCGACTCTGTTGGGGAATACCGTTTTTCCCTAAGTCTAGCCTAGTTTGGGTTGTTCCTCTTTTACGCACGTGGAGATTTATCTATTATTTATTTTTTCTACGTATATTGCTTTTGTTGCTAACCTGTACATATTTTCTTTGTTTGACCGTTGGTCCGAAACTTTGGCTCTATGACGAAGAATTTTGGAAGCAATAATGATTGCAAAGAAAAACCTTGTGTGAAAGACTATCCACCTGAGTGAGAGTTTTACTTGAGATAGGAGAGGTAGAGTAGTATTAATCTGTGAGGTGTCTTCCTCGTTAGGGTCGTACGAGAACCTCACTTAGTGGTAGATTCTCTTAAGGGGATTGATGACCGTCATGCTTTCAGCGTAAGCATCTTTTCTTTTACTAGAGTCAATGACCCTAAGACCCATTTTAGAACCTTTAAACTATGGCTATCCTTGACCGATGGTCGCGTAGTATAGGCCACCGAGGTGCCTTCCTCGTAAGGGTCGATATGAAGATCTCACTTAGAGTAGATGACTTTGATGGAGCAGTCGCCTGGCAAGTATATTGACATAAACAGTCAAGGAAGTCCATGACTCTAGGGGCAGTGCCTTACACCCAATTTTCCAAAAGCCTTAGATCACACAAAGCGGGAACCTTGGTTTACTAAGCAGTCATTATTAACTCCATGCTTCGTCACGATGGTCCAAAACCATGAACCCATGCCTAAAATCCTATGGAAATAATAAACCAATCATTCATCCATACATTCATTCATCATCAAAATAATAAGCAAAGCTCTTAAAATTTCCGTTTGTTCGAACGCGTAATTACAAGACTATTTTCCGACACAATCATGGATACTTCAACAAGGAAAAACACCTCTACTTTCCGCTTCAAGAGTCCCGACATCAGTTCATTAAAGGTTCTCTGCTCAAAGGTCGTAGCTCTCAAAGACAACAAGTTTAGATCCAATTTTGGGAACATCATAGATCTTCTAACTGAGAAGGTTGACTATGGTGTTATCACTACAATGGCCCAATACTATGACGTCCCTTTAAGATGCTTCACTTTCCCCGACTTCCAAATCTCTCCAACCTTGGAAGACCTCAAGAGACTCCTCAACCGATCAATCAAAGATTACAACCCTTTCCCGAAGTTGGAAGAAGGCTTTTGTTTGACCGAGCTCTCACTCGCCTTGGGCGTCAATGCCAACAAGCTAGTGGCCAACTGAGGCGTTAAAGGATCTATCAAAGGTTTAACCCAAAAGTTCCTCGAAGCCTATGCTTGGGAAATGATTAAAAAAGGAAGACCCGACTTCTGTAGTGCAACCTTGACACTTTTGATTCATGGAATTATCCTCTTCCTAAATGTGGACAAGTTCGTGGATCATTTAGCAGTTGAAGTCTTTCTAACAAAGAATCTGGTGCCTTTTTTACTTGCCGACTTCTACCATACCTTTCATACAAGGCATGAGAAGAATTGAGGTACTTTCCTCTGTTGTGCTCCTATGTTACATCTATGGATGAGGGCTTGCATGCCTCAAAGTAGACCTTTTGCTGAAAACAAACTGACATGGCCGCAAAGGTTTGCATCTCTCTCTGCCAACTCAATTCTATGGTACAAGAGGGAATGAGATACAAAAGACGCCATCGCAAGATGTGGAGAGTTCTCTAACGTACCCTTAATAGGAACGCAAGGTTGCATCAACTACAACCCTGCTATACTCAAGAGAAAACTAGGGTACACCATGACGAGTCCTCCCGAGGAAAGATATTTCATTCCATACATATCAATATCGTGGATCTGCTTGATTCAAATGTGAAAAGAGTGCGAAAAGATTAGACAAGCATAGTCCGTATTGACCAAGAATGGGGTAAGAAAAACATCCTATCCAAGGAACCCTACTATGTGTGGGTAAGAGAGATGGCTAGGGTTGTTAAGATGTCGTTTTTGTTTGACCCTTCTTCATTCCCGTTGATACCCAAGCCCGAGCCTATCCTACAAGAGGACATGGACAAACTTACCAGCCAAATCAAAGAGCTTGAGTTGGAAAACACTCAATTACGAGTCCAACTCAATCGTGCCAAGGAACGTAACCACGTCTTGGAGGATAAGGGTAAGCAAGTTTGCGAAAAATTCGAAGATAGCAAGAAGAGGCTCCGATTAGCTGAGGGATAAAGAGTTTGGGTTGGAGGAGCTCTACAAAGAGCTAATTTTGAGCTAGACTTCCGTAACGACGAGTTGGATCGAGCATCCTGAATCATCAAGGACCTTGAGAATATTGTCGAGAGGTATAATTCCATGAAGAAATAAGCGAGGGAAGATTATGAGGCCCAGATTCTCGAACTAAGGACCACTCTAAAAGAGTATAAGGACCTTCTGGCCAAGGAACAACTAGAGAGAGAAAAGATTCACCGAAGCTTCTTGCGTGAGCAGTTCAACCTTGGACGAGCTTGTGAGAAAATCAAGAACTTGAAGAGGGGGATCTAT
The DNA here is from genome assembly GCF_024323335.1 of Lathyrus oleraceus. Classification (NCBI taxonomy): domain Eukaryota; kingdom Viridiplantae; phylum Streptophyta; class Magnoliopsida; order Fabales; family Fabaceae; genus Lathyrus; species Lathyrus oleraceus. The sequence goes on along the minus strand of NC_066579.1, from coordinate 5,434,747 downwards.
GACCAAGCCTATGTAGAGTTGCAAAACAACTGTAGACATTGGGAGGAGCGTTGCCATGGATCCGAAGCTACCATCGCTCAAAGGGATGGAATCATCCATAATCTCCAAGCTCTTTACGACGAGTGGAGGGACAAATACGCCAACATGGCAGTATTAACTAACTATGCCCTTCAAGACTTTCCCGATAAGTTGAAGGAGCCTGATATGATCATGTGCCCAGATAATACCCTCGAAAAGGTCGATCACTTCGTCAAATTCTGCAAGAAGACGATGGCCGAACTCATCACCGACATTGAGGCTCCCCGCAAGTCTCAAGGGGTCACTTTTAGGATGGATATCTAGTTGGTTTATTTGTTTCCGTTACTTCTATTTTGCAACTTCCATGTATTTAAATCTATTTTCCCTTCAAAGGATGAATGAAAGCTTTGTGATTTTCTCTATTGTATTTTCCTTTATCTATGATTGTGAATGTAAACTGTCAAGTAGTTTTTGCAATGAATAAACACGAATAACTAAAAAGAGCTTTGCTTTAACATAAAACAAAACAAAAACATTCATGCATCATTTTCATCTTTCAAAACATAAAAACTCATCCATCCACCCTTTTTTCTGACCAGAACCACTCTCCAAAGCTGACTTTTCGGTACGATACGCGAGGACATCGACAAGCTGTCATGGAGCAACTTCAAGAAAACCAAGCTGCCCTTCAGGAGGAAACATCCCAGATGCGGTCCCAAATGTGGTAGTTGATGGAGACTATTCAAGAAGTCACAAAAGGCCAAGAAATTATGGCAAAAATGCAAGAAGAAATGAACCAACGTGCCAGTACTACCAATCCTCCTACCCATCCAGCGGTCGAGACTCCGAATCCAGTTCCTCAAGTTAATCCTCTAATTAACATTAGTGCACCCGGTGGTGTTCCAAACGGCAATCCTCGTCCTCATGTTTTTGAAATAGACGACCGATATTATGCATTCTTCAGCCCAAGGGCTGCTTCTCAGTATGACGCTTTCGGTTCAGCAACCAACGAGGTGGAGAGGAAGGTAAAGGCTATCGAGGAGAAGCTCAAGACAATGGGGAACACCGATGTTTTGGGTCTTGACGCGGTAGAAATGTGCCTAGTGCCCGGGGTCATCATTTCGGCCAAGTTAAAAGTTCCAGACTTTGAAAAATATAAGGGAAATAGCGACCCGAGGACTCACATTAGGGCATACTGTCGAAATATGGTCGCTTATTCCAGTGATGATCAACTATTAATGCATTTTTTCCAAGATTCCCTTAGTGGGGCATCTTTGGATTGGTATATGCAACTCGAGGGCCTCCATATTCACACATGGAGGGAAATGGCCAAAGCATTCCTCAAGCACTATCGGTACAACACTGATATGGCACCTAATTGCACGCAGTTGCAAAATCTGACTCAAAGGTCTGAGGAGTCCTTCAAAGAGTATGCTCAACGGTGGAGGGAATTAGCTACTAGGGTACAACCCACATTGCTAGAAAGGCAACTGGTATACATCTTTATGGGTAACTTGCAATGCCCATACCTTGACAGAATGGTAGGGAGCACCTCTTTGGGCTTTTCCGACCTGGTCTTAGCCGGTGAAAGGATAGAAAATATGATTAACATGGGCAAGATCCAGAACTCTGACAGTACTTCTAGTGCATCGAAGAAACCTTTTGTTCCCTACGGTAAAAAACAAGAAGGCGAGACCAATGCCACATCCATCATTCAAACAAGAAATCCCACTTATCCGCAAGTAGCCGCCGTAGCTCCCGTCCAACCTAGTCAACAACAACCATTTATAATTCCTGTTCAAACTCAACAACAACAACAGTACCAACAACCACAACAACAACGGTATCAACAACAACCGCAACATCAGCAACCACAGTATCAACAACAACAACAAAGGGTGCGAAGGCCCGAGAGAAGATTTGACACGGTTCCCATGCCGTATAGCCACATTCTACCATATTTATTGAGGGGATCACTTATACAACTAAGGGAGTTGGGACCCCCACCAGCGGTTCTTCCTCCCGATTATGATGCAAATGTCCACTGTGAAATTCATTCTGGTGCTCCTGGGCAATCCATCGAGAATTATAAAGCATTAAAGTACAAGGTTCAAGATCTTATTGATTCTAAGGCAATCACATTCACCCCCAATGGGCCGAATGTAAATAACAACCCGATGCCCCCTCATAATAATTCAGTCGTGAATATGGTGGAAGTTGACAATGGAAGAAGATTGATGTCCTATGTGGACGAGTTAAAAATACCACTCATCGAGATCAAGAATGCTTTAATGAAGGATAATTCCTTTCCCGTCTGTAGTAATGATTGTGAACACTATATGATTAACCCGTAACAATGTAAAATATTGAAGTCTGTCATACAACGATTAATGAACCAAGGTATCTTGGTGGTAGACTGCCCGTCCATAAAAGAAGACGTGTCTACCCTCGAGATACCATATGACAAAATCTCTCCTCTGCAAATTCCATATAACTTTTCTCAGTTAACTCTGTCAACAAATCATGTTACTCCGATCATAATAACAGTTCCCACGCCATTCATGTATGTTAACACTAAGGCAGTCCCATGGGTGTATGACACCTCAGTCTACATCCATGGTCAGAAGATTCAAGAAGAACCATTGAAGTCTAATGATCCAATGATCAATATCACCGGCACTGGTGGAATCACGAGAAGTGGAAGGATATTTACGCCAGCACCCACTCCAATTGGAACTATCAATCCTTCAGCTTCAGACAAAGGCAAACAAATTGATGGCGCTAAGTAAAGATAAGACCTTACACCTTCCAATGAAGTAGAAGAGTTCTTATGCACTATCAAGAAGAGCGATTATTGAGTAGTTGATCAGCTTAACCAGACACACTCGAAGATCTCAATGTTGTCTTTATTAATGTGCTCGGAGGCCCATAGGGATGATTTGGTAAAAAAATTGAGGATAGCTCACATACCACAAGAGATCTCTGTTTGTCAGTTTGAAGGGGTAGTTAACAATATCGCTACTAGCTTAAGCTTAGGTTTCAGTGATGAAGAACTTCCCGCCGGTGGGAGGAATCATAACAAGGCTCTCCATATTTCTATTGAGTGTGTGGACACAATCCTATCAAGAGTTTTAGTAGACACTAGGTATTCCCTCAATGTGATGCCTAGGAGCTCCCTTGCTAAGCTAACTGTTAAAGGACTCGTAATGAAACTGAGTGAGCTTATAGTAAGAGCATTTGATGGGACTAGGAGGATTGTAATCAATGAGGTGAATTTGCCCATGAAGATTGGTCCACATACTTTCTGTATCACTTTCTTCATAATGGACATTTATCCAGCCTACAATTATCTGCTTGGAAGGCCTTGGATCCATTCAGCTGGTGCAGTCACTTCAATGCTCCACCAAAGATTGAAATTCTTAGCTGACGATAAACTGGTTGTTGTCGAGGGTGAGGAGGACATTGTGGTAAGTCACCCTGCATCTTTCTGTTACGTTGAAGGAGAAGGGGAGATTAGGGAAATCTCGTTCCAATCATTTGAAGTTATCAATGTTGAAATGGTTCGCCCAGCCAGGGATGAATCAAAAGATGTTGAATATCCAATGGCCTCTCTTAAGGACGCCCTGAAAATCATAAAGGATGGACATCCCCAAGGATGAGGAAGAATGCTTGAACTGCCTGCCAACAAGGACGGTACCAGTTTAGGATACAACTCCCAGAATTTGAAGAAGCCCGCACCAATAGCTATAAAGGGATCAGTACTCCTGTTATCCAAAAACTTCTCAAGTGTTGGTTACCTTGATGACGACCGTATCTGTGTTGTGGAAGAAGACGAAGAAGAAGATGTTGGATTGATCTTCACAAAGACTGATGGAAAGGGTGCCACCAAATGGACCGATATTGAAATACCTAAAGTGACCCTGATTAAAACGTAATTCCCAATGTTGTTTTCCTTTATTTTTATCAAAAGAACCCATGTTAAGCCCAAGGCATGGGGGAATCATTTGTAGGGTCTCATCAAATTTCCTTATTAATCATTAATGAAAAAGGTTCATGTTTGCAATCAATTTTGAGATCCTTGTCTTTCATTTATTTATTCACCTTTTTCAAAATGGCGATTTTCTTAAAATAAAATAAAAAATATTTTCAAATCATCCTTTCTTTCATATCAATAAAAGTGTGGGCCTTAAATCGTGCAGATCACCCTCGACAACCACCAATGACAATTCTGCTACGGTCTCATACGACTTTGACAACCCGATTAATCAAGCTGATGAAGAGTGTGAGGAAGAGGTCGAACTCCCCAAAGAATTGGCAAGGCTGCTCAAGCAAGAGGAAAAAGTCATCCAGCCGCGCGAAGAATCGATGGAAGTGATTAACCTTGGGACGGACAAGGAACCAAAAGAAGTCTAAGTCGGCTCCGTTCTACAAGTTGAGGTGAAGGCAAAATTGATCGAGCTCTTGAAGGAGTACAAAGATGTGTTTGCATGGTCATACCAAGGCATGCCCGGGCTCGATACTGACATTGTGGTCCACCATCTTCCTCTTAAAGAAGAATGCTCTCCAGTAAAGAAAAAGCTACGAAGGACCCGTCCCGATATGGCTATGAAAATCAAGGAGGAGGTACAAAAGTAGCTTAACACCGGCTTCCTAGCGGTCTCTAATTATCCTCAATGGATTGCTAACATTGTGCATGTACCTAAGAAGGATGGCAAAGTGAGAATATGCATAGATTATAGAGATCTAAATATATCAAGTCCCAAAGATGACTTTCCAATACCACATACTGACGTGCTAGTAGACAATACCGCTCAGTTCTCTGTTTTCTCTTTTATGGATGGTTTCTCCGGTTATAACCAGATTCGCATGGCTCAAGAAGATATGGAGAAAACCACTTTCATAACACCATGGGGCATCTTATGCTACAAAGTGATGCCTTTTGGATTGAAGAACGCCGACGCCACATACCAACAAGCTATGGTCACTCTCTTTCATAATATGATCCATAAAGAGATTGCGTCGACGACATGATAGTCAAGTCTCAAACCGAAGAGGAACACCTTGTCAATCTAGAAAAGTTGTTTGAGAGGCTAAGGAAGTTCAATTTGAGGCTTAATCCCAACAAGTGCACATTTGGGGTAAGATCCGGCAAATTGCTAGGTTTTATCGTTAGCCAACGTGGCATTGAGGTAGATCCCGAGAAAGTGAAGGCCATACAAGCTATGCCTGCACCCAAAACCGAGAAGGAATTCCAAGGATTCCTAGGTAGATTGAACTATATTGTTAGGTTCATATCTCACCTCACTGCCACTTGTGATCCAATCTTCAAACTTCTTCGAAAGGATCAAGCCATCATTTGAAACGATGATTGCCAAGACGCATTTGAGAAAATAAAAGAGTATTTGCAAGAACCCCCTATGTTGATGCCTCATGTACCTGATAGACCATTAATCATGTATCTCACCGTTCTCGAAGGATCTATGGGGTGTGTTCCCGGCCAACATGACGAGACTGGTAGAAAAGAACATGCAATATACTACTTGAGCAATAAGTTCATTGATTGCGAGAGTAGGTATTCGATGCTTGAAAAGACTTGTTGTGCACTAGCATGGGTTGCCAAACATTTAAGACAATACATGCTCACTCATACGACATTGTTCATCTCTAAGATGGATCCCATCAAATACATCTTTGAGAAGCCGACTTTAACTGGTAGAGTAGCCTGATGGCAAATGGCTTTAACCGAGTACGACATCCAACATGTCACTCAAAAGGCCATCAAAGGGAGTGTATTGTCTGATTATCTTGCACAACAACCCTTGGAGGACTATCAGTCTATGCATTTTGAATTCCCCGATGAGGACATCATGTTAATTAGGGATTGCAACATCCCCGGTCCCGAGGAAGGACCCGAGCCTAGATCCTAATGGACCTTGGTGTTTGATGGAGCTTCTAATGCTCACGGCAATGGCGTTGGGGCAGTAATCACTTATCAAACTAATTTACACCTCCCATTCACCACTAGGTTATGTTTTAAATGTACAAACAATATGGCCGAATACGACGCTTGTATCTTTGGTATTGAAGCTGTTATCAATCTTAGGATCAAAATCCTAGAAGTCTATAGAGATTCAACCTTGGTAATCATCAAGTCAAAGGAGATTGGGATACTAGAGATCATAAGCTCATTCCTTACAAAGAGCATATCTTGAAACTAATCCCCTACTTCGATGAGATTACATTCCACCACATCCCTCGAGAGCAGAATAAGCTAGCTGATGCCTTGGAAACTTTGGCGTCCATGTTTAAAGTTAAGTGGAAGAACGAAGCGCCATCCTTTCACCTTAACTACTTGGACATACCTGCTTACTGTCTGGCAGCAGAAGACGAAGCTGACAATCATCCTTGGTTTTATGACATCATGAAATTCTTAGAGAACCAAGAGTACCATGTGGATGCGTCCATCACCGACAAGAAGTATCTTAGGAAACTATCATCCAAATTCTTCTTAAGTGGAGGGGTATTATACAAGAGAAATTATGATTCGGTTCTGCTTAAATGTGTGAAGAAGCAAGAAGTAAACCATATTATAATGGAAATTCACGAAGGATCCTTTAGGACGCATGCCAGTGGGAACACTATGGTAAAGAAAATCTTAAGCGCCAACTACTATTGGATGACTATGGAGATTGACTATCATCGCCATGTCCAAATCTTCCACAAGTGCCAATCTACGCCGACAAGATCCATGTGTCACCAACGTTGCTCAATGTCCTAACATCACCTTGGCCTTTCGCCATGTAGGGGCGTTGACGTGATCAGACGCATAGAGCCAACTGCCTCGAATGGACACCGTTTCATCCTTGTAGCCATTGACTACTTCACAAAATGGGTAGAAGCAGCCTTGTACGCTAATGTTACGAGACAAGTGGTGACTCGATTCCTCAGGAAGGAAATCATCTACCGTTATGGGGTCCCCGACAAGATCATTATTGATAATGGATCTAACCTCAATAATAAAATGATGAAAGAGCTATGCCAAAATTTCAAGATCGACCATCACAACTCATCACCTTATAGGCCTAAGATGAATGGTGTTGTTAAGGAAGCTAACAAAAACATCAAGAAGATCATGCAAAAGATGGTGGAAACCTACAAAGATTGGCACGAAATGCTCCCGTTCGCACTACACGGCTATCATACTTTCATGCGCACTTTCACTGAGGCAACTCCCTTCTCCCTTGTGTATGGCATGGATGCAGCCTTGCCAGTCGATGTAGAGATTCATTTCTTAAGGATTTTGACCAATGTTAAGCTTTATGAGTCTGAGTGGGTACAAGCTCAATTTGACCAACTAAACCTCATTGATGAGAAGCGCTTAGCAGCCATCTGCCATGGCTAACTCTATCAAAAATGCATCAAGAGGGCATATGAAAAAAAGGTTTTCCCCCGCAGCCTAAAGGCCGGAGACCTCGTATTGAAAAAAAACCTTCCAATCCATACTGACCCAAGGGGAAAATGGACGTCAAACTACGAAGGCCCGTATGTTGTAAGAAAGGTCTTCTCTGGAGGAGCCTTAATCCTTGCAACTATGGATGGTGAAGATCTTCCATCCCCGGTGAATGCGGATGCAGTCGAAAAATACTACGCTTGAAAAAAAAGAGAAAGCCCGATATGTTGAAAACCCGAAATGGTGACTTATGCAAAAATGGGTATCCCGGTAGACTGAAAACTCAAAAGGACGGTCTAGGTAAAATTTAGGGATTTAATAAGAGCAAGAGGTTGCATCCCGCAAGGAATCCTTCTTCATCCCCCAGCAAGTCAATCCCATCACTCTCCTTCTAAAAGCAAGATCAAAGGACGACCAAAGGCATATAGTGTAACACCCCGATAAAATAAGATAATTATTTAAATTGAGTTAATAATATATTTATTAATTTAATTAAATAATTGGAATTATTATTATTATTGGAATAATAATTATTGGAATATTATTGGGATTATTATTATTGGATTATTTTTATTGTTATTATTGGAATAAAAGTAGAAATAAGTAAAAAGGTTCCATTTGGTAAAAAGAGTTATTTTTCACGTGAAAAGGGAAAAAGAGGCAGAAAAGGGAAAAAAGGGCAAAGAGCCAGAGGACGAAGGTTGAAGGAAGGAAAAGCGTGGAGCTCAGAGATTGCCGGATTTACTCAAGTAAGGGGGGTTTATCATCGATTAATGGGTATTATGGGATAATATGTGATGGGTAGTGAGAAACCATTGATTTGCCTCTGATTGAATGATGTATGATGAATTTGTGAACTTTTGGGATGAACGAAATTGGGATTAAAATTGAAGAAATTCGTAGGAATTAGAGGTAGAAAGGTTAGCAATTTGTGAAATCGAAAGTGTATGATTCGTGTTAGATGAGATGAATGAATTGTGTGTAAAATTTGGATTGTGGAAGGTTGAATTGGATAGATCTCGTAGCAGAGAAAGCCATTGCAGATCTGGAAATTCTGGTTTCTGGTCATACGTGTATGGCACTAGGCAATACGCGTATGATGTGGCTGGTACGCGTATGGATGAGGCCTTACGCGTATGGGTGAGGAAAATGATAATTTGAACGTAGATTTTGTCTCTGTTGGTACGCGTATGGGAGAGTGGTACGCGTAGCATACGCGTATGAGATGGATGATACGCGTATGGGTTGGGCGAGGAAATGCGCCATACGCATATGGGCATAGGCAATACGCGTATGGGCAGACTTGTGGTTTTTCTGAACTGTTGTTGTGCAGTTTTTGGTTGTTTAGGCTGAGTGATGTAACTTAGCTGATGTATGACGTAGTAGGGATCATTTCCCGTTGTTTTGAGCAGTATAGGTATTAGTAGAGTGTGCTAATACTGTGTTTAATTATTTGATATGATAGGATGTGTTGATACATGGGTTGATGATGTATGATGAAATGCATAATGCTGTGAATGTATATATTATGCATGTATTTGTGAATGGACTGTTGTATGGCTTAGAGTGTGAGCATGTGTCCATTGTGGATTGTTGTTGATGTTGCATTGCTAGATGATTAGCGTGCATAGCATAGCCTGTGGGGCTGTAGCTAATTCCCATAGTGAGGAATTAGTGAGTGAACCATTGTGGTTTTGTTGTTGATGTTTGCATGCTAGATTATTAGTGTGCATAGTCTAGCCTTCGGGGCTGTAGCTAATTTCCATAGTGAGGAATTAGTGAGTGAGTCACTAGGTCTCAAATGAGTGGGACTAGTGAGCTTAGTAGCCGTATCTGGAGGGATCGGTGAGCTTGAACTATATGTTCAAGAATAGTCGGTACCGCATGTGTGGAGTCTCATTGCATAATGTATGTATGGCGTATAATATGAATGGATGTATTCCAATATTATACGTGTGTTGGTGTTGTTATGGAGTATGATTTGAGATTATACTTGTGCTTTATGTTGGTGTTGAGTATGATGTTGAGCTGATGTGCTGTTACTGATTGTATGTTGCGATTAGGGTGATTAATGTGTTAAATTACTTAACATGACATTATATTCTATAATGCTTATTATATTGATTGAGGAACTCACCCTTACAACTATTTTTCAGGTAACGAGAAATGAGTTGAGTAGAAGCGAATGCTTGGAGTCTAGTGTAGTCTCCTTAGTGGGTCGTGCTCTGATAGATGTAACATCGGGAGGGAACCTTTTAATTATGTTGTTTTATGTTGTTGAATAATTTACATGGGAATGTTACATGTTTTACATGATTGAGGAGATCTCTATCCGCTGCGTTTTATGCAAATGTTTATGTTTTGAATTAATAAAAGAGCATGACCGTTATATTGTTGAATGGTGTGAATATTATGTGTGACACCCTTGAATGGCATAATTACTCTGAATTGTTATATGTTTATTATTTTAATTAAATAACTGGGGTATTTTAGAAGGGTGTTACATTAGTGGTATCAGAGCATAGTCGGTCGAGTCGAGTCGTAATTCTTCTGTTTCCCTGTACGGGATAGGTGTTGAGTAACCCTATCAGTACTTATTGTTTTAGTTGTTGGATTAACTCAGAATAGAGATGGCTGGAAGAGGTAGAGATGATGCTGCGATTGCTGAGGCTCTGGGTATGCTAGCTGGAGTACTTGGAGGAAATCCGAATGTTATGGGGATGGGAGCTACTCGTCAACTGAGTGAGTTCCAGAAGAACAATCCTCCAATGTTCAAGGGAGCATACGATCCAGATGGTGCTCAGAAGTGGTTGAAGGAGATCGAGAGGATCTTCCGAGTGACTGAGTGTGCCGATAACCAGAAGGTCAGGTTCGGTACGCATATGCTGTCAGAAGAAGCTGATGATTGGTGGGTTGCTACCCGCACTGAGTTGGAAACTGCTGGGAATGCTGAGATCACTTGGGCTGTGTTCAGAGAGAGATTCCTGAGGAAGTACTTTCCAGAGGATGTCAGAGGAAAGAAAGAGATAGAGTTCTTAGAATTGAAGCAGGGTAACAGGTCTGTTACTGAGTATGCTGCTAAGTTCACAGAGATGTCGAAGTATTACACTCCCTATAATGAGGCTGCTGGAGAATTTTCGAAATGTGTGAAGTTTGAGAACGGGTTGCATCCCGAGATCAAACAGGCTATTGGATATCAGCGGATCAGAGTGTTTTCTGACTTGGTTGACTGTTGCAGGATTTTTGAACAGGATTCCAAAGCCAGAGCAGAGAGCTATCAACAGAGAGTTGATAGGAAAGGAAAGAGTTTAATTCTATCAGCAAGGCAGGTGAATGAGGAAGTAGCAGATGGGGCAGAGTTGTTCATGCTGTTAGCGACTTTGGAGGCTAAAGATAAACTAGTGATTGGCGATCTAGCCGTGGTGTGTGATTTTCCTGATGTGTTTCCTGAAGAAGTGAATGAATTGCCGCCAGAGCGTGAAGTTGAGTTCTCGATTGATTTGGTACCTGGTACTAGGCCGATATCGATGGCTCCTTACCGTATGTCTGCTGTTGAGTTAGCTGAATTGAAGAGTCAGTTGGAAGATCTGTTGGACAAGAAATTTATTCGTCCGAGTGTGTCACCGTGGCGTGCACCAGTGTTATTGGTTAAGAAGAAAGAAGGTACTATGAGGTTGTGTGTGGACTACAGGCAACTAAATAAAGTGACGATCAAGAATCGGTATCCTTTGCCGAGGATTGATGATTTGATGGATCAGTTGGTTGGTGCGAGTGTGTTCAGCAAGATAGATTTGAGGTCGGGATATCATCAGATACGTGTGAAAACTGAGGATATTCAGAAGACTGCTTTCAGAACAAGGTATGGACATTATGAGTATTCTGTAATGCCTTTTGGTGTGACTAATGCGCCTGGAGTATTTATGGAGTATATGAATAGGATTTTCCATCCGTACCTAGACAAGTTTGTGGTGGTGTTTATTGATGACATTTTGGTGTATTCGAAATCTGAAGAAGAGCATGCTGAGCATTTGAGAGTGGTTTTAGGAGTTCTACGAGAAAAGAAGTTAATTGCTAAACTGTCTAAGTGTGAATTTTGGTTAGAAGAGGTGAGTTTTCTTGGTCATGTGATTTCAAGAGGTGGTGTTGCTGTTGATCCTTCTAAGATAGAAGCGGTATCTAAGTGGGAAGCTCCGAAATCAGTTTCTGAGATAAGGAGTTTTCTTGGTTGGCTGTTTATTATAGGAAGTTCATTGAGGGATTTTCTAAGTTAGCATTACCGTTGACGATGTTGACTAGAAAGGGGCAAGCGGTTGTTTGGGACTCAAAATGTGAAGAAGGTTTCCAAGAGTTAAAGAGAAGGTTGACTACTGCTCCTATTCTGATATTACCGAGTTCGTCGGAACCATTTGAGGTTTACTGTGATGCTTCATTGTTGGGTTTGGGTGGTGTGTTGATGCAGAATAAGCAGGTTATAGCTTATGCTTCGAGACAACTGAGGATTCATGAAAGGAACTATCCGACGCACGATTTAGAGTTGGCAGCTGTTGTATTTGTTCTGAAGTTATGGAGGCATTATTTGTACGGGTCAAGATTTGAGGTTTTCAGTGACCATAAAAGTTTGAAGTATTTGTTTGATCAGAAAGAGCTGAATATGAGACAGAGGAGATGGTTAGAATTTCTGAAGGATTATGACTTTGGTTTGAATTACCATCCGGGTAAAGCAAATGTAGTAGCTGATGCGTTGAGCCGGAAATCGTACATATGTCTATGTTAATGGTTAAGGAATTGGATTTGATTGAGCAGTTTAGAGACTTGAGTTTGGTGTGTGAGAGTACTCACAATAGTGTTAAATTGGGAATGTTGAAGCTAACGAGTGGTATTCTGGATGAGATCAGAGAGGGTCAGAAATCCGATATGCTTTTGGTTGATAAGTTGACTTTAGTAAATCAAGGTCAAGGTGGTGAATTTAGAGTTGATGAGAATGGTGTTTTGAGATTTGGTAATCGGGTGTGTATTCCGGATGTTACCGAACTTAAGAAGAGTATTCTGGAGGAAGGACATCGTAGTGGCTTGAGTATTCATCCTGGAGCTACGAAGATGTATCATGATTTGAAGAAGTTATTTTGGTGGCCGGGAATGAAAAGAGAAATTGCGAGTTTTGTTTATTCCTGTTTGACTTGTCAGAAGTCGAAGATTGAGCATCAGAAGCCGTCTGGACTAATGCAACCGTTGGCTATTCCAGATTGGAAGTGGGATAGTATCAGTATGGATTTTGTTTCTGGTTTGCCGAGGACAAGTAAGAATTTTGAAGCTATTTGGGTGATTGTTGATAGATTGACAAAATCGGCTCATTTCATTCCGATCAGAATGGATTATCCGTTAGAGAGATTGGCCGAGTTGTATATTGAGAAGATTGTAAGTTTGCATGGTATTCCGTCTAGTATTGTTTCGGACAGAGATCCTAGATTTACATCGAAGTTCTGGGAAGGTTTGCAGAGGGCTTTGGGAACTAAGCTGAGATTGAGTTCTGCATATCATCCGCAGACTGATGGTCAGACTGAGAGGACGATTCAGTCATTAGAGGATCTTTTGAGGGCTTGTGTTTTGGAAAAAGGAGGTGCTTGGGATTGTTATTTGCCTTTGATTGAGTTTACCTACAACAATAGTTTTCATTCGAGCATTGGTATGGCACCGTTTGAAGCTTTGTATGGTAGGAGATGTCGGACGCCTTTATGTTGGTATGAGTCCGGTGAGAGTGCTGTGGTTGGGCCGGAGATTGTTCAACAGACTACGGAAAAGATTAAGATGATTCAGGAGAAGATGAGGATTGCTCAGAGTCGTCAGAAGAGTTATCATGACAAGAGGAGGAAGTCACTTGAGTTCCAAGAGGGAGATCATGTGTTTCTTCGTGTTACTCCGATAACTGGTGTTGGTCGAGCTTTGAAGTCGAAGAAGTTGACACCTCGATTTATTGGTCCTTATCAGATTTTGGAGAGGATAGGGGAGGTAGCCTATCGTATCGCTTTACCGCCGTCACTTGCGAATTTGCATGAGGTTTTTCATGTATCTCAGTTGAGGAGGTACATTCATGATCCGTCGCATGTGGTCCAAGTAGATGATGTCCAGGTGAGAGATAACCTGACTGTTGAGACATCACCTATGAGGATTGAGGATCGAGAGTTGAAGCAGTTGCGGGGTAAAGAGATTGTCTTGGTGAAGGTAGCTTGGGGAGGACCAGCAGGTGGCAATGTGACTTGGGAACTGGAGAGTAAGATGAAAGAGTCCTATCCAGAGTTATTCGCTTGAGGTATGTTTTCGAGGACGAAAACTCTTTTAGTGGGGGAGAGTTGTAACACCCCGATAAAATAAGATAATTATTTAAATTGAGTTAATAATATATTTATTAATTTAATTAAATAATTGGAATTATTATTATTATTGGAATAATAATTATTGGAATATTATTGGGATTATTATTATTGGATTATTTTTATTGTTATTATTGGAATAAAAGTAGAAATAAGTAAAAAGGTTCCATTTGGTAAAAAGAGTTATTTTTCACGTGAAAAGGGAAAAAGAGGCAGAAAAGGGAAAAAAGGGCAAAGAGCCAGAGGACGAAGGTTGAAGGAAGGAAAAGCGTGGAGCTCAGAGATTGCCGGATTTACTCAAGTAAGGGGGGTTTATCATCGATTAATGGGTATTATGGGATAATATGTGATGGGTAGTGAGAAACCATTGATTTGCCTCTGATTGAATGATGTATGATGAATTTGTGAACTTTTGGGATGAACGAAATTGGGATTAAAATTGAAGAAATTCGTAGGAATTTGAGGTAGAAAGGTTAGCAATTTGTGAAATCGAAAGTGTATGATTCGTGTTAGATGAGATGAATGAATTGTGTGTAAAATTTGGATTGTGGAAGGTTGAATTGGATAGATCTCGTAGCAGAGAAAGCCATTGCAGATCTGGAAATTCTGGTTTCTGGTCATACGCGTATGGCACTAGGCAATACGCGTATGATGTGGCTGGTACGCGTATGGATGAGGCCTTACGCGTATGGGTGAGGAAAATGATAATTTGAACGTAGATTTTGTCTCTGTTGGTACGCGTATGGGAGAGTGGTATGTAACACCCTTCTAAAATACCCCAAATATTTAATTAAAATAATAAACATATATCAATCAGAGTAATTATGCCCTTCAAGGGTGTCACACATAATATTCACACCATTCAACAATATAACGGTCATGCTCTTTTATTAAATCAAAACAGTTGCATAAAACACAGCGGATGTAAGTTTCATCAATCATGTAAAACATTACATGTAAAATGGTTCTCAACCAACACTAAACATTCGAACAAGTTAAACAACCCATCCCGATGTTACATCTATCAGAGCACGACCCACTAATGAGACTACACTAGACTCCAAGCATTAACTTCTACTCAACTCACTGCTCGTTACCTGAAAAACAGCTGTAAGGGTGAGTTCCTCAATCAATATAATAAGCATTATAAGACATTATGTAATGCTAAGTAATTTTAACACACTTCATCACCCTAATCCAAACATACATTCAGTAACAGCACATCAACTCAACATAATACTCAACACCAACCCAAACACACGTATAATATTGGAATACATCCATTCATATTATACGCCATACATATATTATGCAATGAGACTCCATGCATGCGGTACCGACTATTTGTGAACATATAGTTCAACCTCACCGTCCAAATCCAGGCACGGCTACCAAGCTCACTAGTCCCACTCAATTGAGACATAGTGACTCACTCACTAATTCCTCACCATGGGAATTAGCTACCACCCCAAATGGGCCATGCTATGCACGCTAATCACCTAGCATGCAAACATCAACAACAATCAAAATGATTTACTCACGAATTCCTCACCATGGGAATTAGCTACCACCCCAAATGGGCCACAATATGCATGCTAATCACCTAGCAATGCAACAACAACAACTCAAGAATAGACATATGCTCACGCTCTAAGCCATAAAACAGTCTATTCACAAATGCATACATAACTGATACATTCACCACATCATGCATACCATCACACATCATCAACATATTTTATCACAAAAGCATATCATATCATGCTGCATAATCAACACAGTATTAGCACGCTCTACTAATACCTATACTACCCAAAACAACGGGAAATGATCCCCACCACGTCATACATCAGCTAAGTTACATCCCTCAGCCTAAACAACCAAAAACTGCACAACAACAGTTCAGAAAAACCACAAGTCTGCCCATACGCGTATAGCCTAGTCCCATACGCGTATGGCCCATTTCCACGCCACTCCCATACGCGTATCACCTGTCTCATACGCGTATGCTACGCGTACCACTTCCCCATACGCGTACCAACAGAGACCAATCTACGTTCAAAACATCATCTTCCTTATCCATACGCGTATTGCCTAGTGCCATACGCGTACCATGCCATCTCATACGCGTATCGCCTAGTGCCATACGCGTATGACCAGAAACCAGAATTTCCAGATCTGCAATGGCTTTTGCTCTGCTACGAGATCTCTACAATCCCAACCTTCTACAGTCCAATTTTCATACATGTTCGATCATTTTATCAATTACAGATCATACACTTTCATCTTCCCAAATCGCTAACCTTACTACCTCTAATTCCTACGAGTTTTCGTCAATTATCATCCAAATTCGTTTATCAAATATTTCACAATTTCAGCATGCATCATTCAAATCAGAGTCAAAATCCATGGTTTCATTACTACCCATCACATATTATCCCATAATACCCATTAATCGACGATAAACCCCCCTTACCTGAGTTAATCCGGCAGTCTCTGAGCTCCAAGCTTCCCCTTCCTTCAACCTTCGTTCTTTTGCTTTTTGCCCTTTCTGCCTCTTTTCCCTTTTCACGTGAAAAATAACTTTTTACCAAAAAATGGGATTTTTCTAACTTCCAACTTATATATTTTCCAAATTATATTATTATTCCAATAATAATAATAATTCAATAATCCCAAAATAATAATAATAATAATAATTATAATCCAATTATCTAATTAAATTAATAAATCTATTATTAACTTAATTTAAATAATAATCATATTATTATCGGGGTGTTACAACTCTCCCCCACTAAAAGAGTTTTCGTCCTCGAAAACATACCTCAAGTGAACAACTCTGGGTAAGACTCCTTCATCTTACTCTCAAGTTCCCAAGTCACATTGCCACCTGCTGGTCCTCCCCAAGCTACCTTCACCAAGGCAATCTCTTTACCCCGCAACTGCTTCAACTCTCGATCCTCGATCCTCATAGGTGATGTTTCAACAGTCAGGTTATCTCTCACCCGTACATCATCTACTTGGACTACATGCGACGGATCATGAATGTACCTCCTCAACTGAGACACATGAAAAACCTCATGCAAATTCGCAAGCGACGGAGGTAAAGCGATACGATAGGCTACCTCTCCTATCCTCTCCAAAATCTGATAAGGACCAATAAATCGAGGTGTCGACTTCTTCGACTTCAAAGCTCGACCAACACCAGTTATCGGAGTAACACGAAGAAACACATGATCTCCCTCTTGGAACTCAAGTGACTTCCTCCTCTTATCATGATAACTCTTCTGACGACTCTGAGCAATTCTCATCTTCTCCTGAATCATCTTAATCTTTTCTATAGTTTGTTGAACAATCTCCGGTCCAACCACAGCACTCTCACCGGACTCATACCAACATAACGGTGTCCGACATCTCCTACCATACAAAGCTTCAAACGGTGCCATACCAATGCTCGAATGAAAACTATTGTTGTAGGTAAACTCAACCAAAGGTAAATAACAATCCCAAGCACCTCCTTTTTCCAAAACACAAGCCCTCAAAAGATCCTCTAATGACTGAATCGTCCTCTCAGTCTGACCATCAGTCTGCGGATGATATGCAGAACTCAATCTCAGCTTAGTTCCCAAAGCCCTCTGCAAACCTTCCCAGAACTTCGATGTAAATCTAGGATCTCGGTCCGAAACAATACTAGACGGAATACCATGCAAACTTACAATCTTCTCAATATACAACTCGGCTAATCTTTCTAACGGGTAATCCATTCTGATCGGAATGAAATGAGCCGACTTCGTCAATCTATCCACAATCACCCAAATGGCTTCAAAATTCTTACTTGTCCTCGGCAGACCAGAAACAAAATCCATACTGATACTATCCCACTTCCACTCTGGAATAGCCAACGGTTGCATTAACCCAGACGGCTTCTGATGCTCAATCTTTGACTTCTGACAAGTCAAGCAGGAATAAACAAAACTCGCAATTTCTTTCTTCATTCCCGGCCACCAAAATAGCTTTTTCAAATCATGATACATCTTTGTAGCTCCAGGATGAATACTCAAGCCACTACGATGTCCTTCCTCCAGAATACTCTTCTTAAGTTCGGTAACATCCGGAATACACACCCGATTACCAAATTTCAAAACACCATTCTCATCAACTCTGAATTCACCACCTTGGCCTTGATTCACTAAAGTCAACTTATCAACCAAAAGCATATCGGATTTCTGACCCTCTCTGATCTCATCCAAAATATTACTCGTTAACTTCAACATTCCCAATTTAACACTATTGTGAGTACTCTCACACACCAAACTCAAATCTCTAAACTGCTCAATTAAATCCCATTCTCTAACCATTAACATAGACATATGTAATGATTTCCGACTCAATGCATCAGCCACTACGTTTGCTTTACCCGGATGGTAATTCAAACCAAAGTCATAATCCTTCAGAAATTCTAACCATCTCCTCTGTCTCATATTCAGCTCTTTCTGATCAAACAAATACTTTAAACTTTTATGGTCACTGAAAACCTCAAATCTTGACCCGTACAAGTAATGTCTCCATAACTTCAGAACAAATACCACAGCTGCCAACTCTAAATCGTGCGTCGGATAGTTCCTCTCATGAACCCTCAATTGTCTCGAAGCATAAGCTATAACCTGCTTGTTCTGCATCAACACACCACCCAAGCCCAACCATGAAGCATCACAGTAAACCTCAAATAGTTCCGACGGACTCGGTAATATCAGAATAGGAGCAGTAGTTAACCTTCTCTTTAACTCTTGGAAACCTTCTTCACATTTTGAGTCCCACACAAACGCTTGCCCCTTTCTAGTCAACATTGTCAACGGTAACGCCAACTTAGAAAATCCCTCAATGAACTTCCTATAATAACCAGCCAATCCCAGGAAACTGCGAATCTCAGCAACAGACTTCGGAGCTTCCCACTTAGACACCGCTTCTATCTTAGAAGGATCAACAGCAACACCACCTCTTGAAATCACATGACCAAGAAAACTAACCTCCTCTAACCAAAATTCACACTTAGACAGTTTAGCAAATAACTTCTTTTCTCGGAGAACTTCTAAAACCACTCTCAAATGCTCAGCATGCTCTTCTTCAGATTTCGAATACACCAAAATATCATCAATAAACACCACAACAAACTGGTCTAGATACGGATGGAAAATCCTATTCATATACTCCATAAATACACCAGGCGCATTAGCCACACCAAAAGGCATCACAGAATACTCATAATGTCCATACCTTGTTCTGAAAGCAGTCTTCTGAATATCCTCAGTTTTCACACGTATCTGATGATACCCAGATCTCAAATCTATCTTGCTGAACACACTCGCACCAACCAACTGATCCATCAAATCATCAATCCTCGGCAAAGGATACCGATTCTTGATCGTCACTTTATTCAGTTGCCTGTAGTCCACACATAACCTCATAGTACCTTCTTTCTTCTTAACCAATAACACTGGTGCACCCCACGGTGACACACTCGGACGAATAAATTTCTTATCCAACAGATCTTCCAGCTGACTCTTCAATTCAGCTAACTCAACAGCAGACATACGATATGGAGCCATCGATATCGGTCTAGTACCAGGTACCAAATCAATCGAGAACTCAACTTCATGCTCTGGCGGCAATTCATTCACCTCTTCCGGAAACACATCAGGAAAATCACACACCACAGCTAGATCGCCAATCACTAGTTTATCTTTAGCCTCCAAAGTCGCTAACAGCATAAACAACTCTGCCCCATCTGCTACTTCCTCATTCACCTGCCTTGCTGATAGAAATAAACTCTTTCCTTCCTCAATCTCAGGAAATATCACAGTCTTATCAAAACAATTGATAGAAACTCGGTTAAACACCAACCAGTTCATTCCCAAGATAACATCAATCTGCACTAGTGGAAGACACACAAGGTCTATCCCAAAATCTCTACCAAAAATACTCAAGGACAGCTCAAGCAAACTGAAGTAGTAGTCACTGAACCCTTCGCAGGAGTATCAATCACCATACTACCACGCATCTCAGATATCTCTAACTTAAGTTTCACAGCACAATCCAAGGATATAAAGGAATGAGTAGCACCTGTGTCAATAATAGCTACAAGAGGAAAGCCATTAATATAACACGTACCTCGGATCAAACGATCATCTGCAGAAGTCTCAGAACCCGATAAAGCAAAGACCTTGCCTCCCGACTGATTCTCTCTCTTTGGCTTAGGACACTGTGGACTGATATGACCCAACTCTCCACAGTTGAAACAAGTCACAGTCTTCAACCGGCAGTCTGCAGCCAAGTGACCACCTTTTCCACACTTGAAACACTTCTTCTCATTACTGGTACACTCATGGATACGATGTCCAGCCTGACCACATCTGTAACACTTAGCAGGAGCACTAGAGTTTTCCCCACTAGGCCTCTTCATCCCACTCTGTCTCTGAAAACCTTTGCCAGCTGCATACGGTTTTCCACGATCATTCGGACTCTTACCTTTCCTATCAACCCTTTGCTGATAGCTCTCTGCTCTGGCTTTGGAATCCTGTTCAAAAATCCTGCAACAGTCAACCAAGTCAGAAAACACTCTGATCCGCTGATATCCAATAGCCTGTTTGATCTCGGGACGCAGCCCGTTCTCAAACTTCACACATTTCGAAAATTCTCCAGCAGCCTCATTATAGGGAGTATAATACTTTGACAGCTCTGTGAACTTAGCAGCATACTCCGTAACAGACTTGTTACCCTGCTTCAATTCCAAGAACTCTATCTCTTTCTTTCCTCTGACATCCTCTGGAAAATATTTCCTCAGAAATCTCTCTCTGAACACAGCCCAAGTGATCTCAGCATTCCCAGCATTTTCCAACTCAGTGCGGGTAGCAACCCACCAATCATCAGCTTCTTCTGACAGCATATGCGTACCGAACCTGACCTTCTGGTTATCGGCACACTCAGTTACTCGGAAGATCCTCTCGATCTCCTTCAACCACTTCTGAGCGCCATCTGGATCGTATGCTCCCTTGAACATTGGAGGATTGTTCTTCGGGAACTCACTCAGTTGACGAGCAGCTCCCATTCCCACAACATTCGGATTTCCTCCAAGTACTCCAGCTAGCATACCCAGAGCCTCAGCAATCGCAGCATCATCTCTACCTCTTCCAGCCATCTCTATTCTGAAAACCCAACAAACTAAAACAATAAGTACTGATAGGGTTACACAACACCTATCCCGTACAGGGGAACAGAATAATTACGACTCGACTCGACCGACTATGCTCTGATACCACTAATGTAACACCCTTCTAAAATACCCCAAATATTTAATTAAAATAATAAACATATATCAATCAGAGTAATTATGCCCTTCAAGGGTGTCACACATAATATTCACACCATTCAACAATATAACGGTCATGCTCTTTTATTAAATCAAAACAGTTGCATAAAACACAGCGGATGTAAGTTTCATCAATCATGTAAAACATTACATGTAAAATGGTTCTCAACCAACACTAAACATTCGAACAAGTTAAACAACCCATCCCGATGTTACATCTATCAGAGCACGACCCACTAATGAGACTACACTAGACTCCAAGCATTAACTTCTACTCAACTCACTGCTCGTTACCTGAAAAACAGCTGTAAGGGTGAGTTCCTCAATCAATATAATAAGCATTATAAGACATTATGTAATGCTAAGTAATTTTAACACACTTCATCACCCTAATCCAAACATACATTCAGTAACAGCACATCAACTCAACATAATACTCAACACCAACCCAAACACACGTATAATATTGGAATACATCCATTCATATTATACGCCATACATATATTATGCAATGAGACTCCATGCATGCGGTACCGACTATTTGTGAACATATAGTTCAACCTCACCGTCCAAATCCAGGCACGGCTACCAAGCTCACTAGTCCCACTCAATTGAGACATAGTGACTCACTCACTAATTCCTCACCATGGGAATTAGCTACCACCCCAAATGGGCCATGCTATGCACGCTAATCACCTAGCATGCAAACATCAACAACAATCAAAATGATTTACTCACGAATTCCTCACCATGGGAATTAGCTACCACCCCAAATGGGCCACAATATGCATGCTAATCACCTAGCAATGCAACAACAACAACAACTCAAGAATAGACATATGCTCACGCTCTAAGCCATAAAACAGTCTATTCACAAATGCATACATAACTGATACATTCACCACATCATGCATACCATCACACATCATCAACACATTTTATCACAAAAGCATATCATATCATGCTGCATAATCAACACAGTATTAGCACGCTCTACTAATACCTATACTACCCAAAACAACGGGAAATGATCCCCACCACGTCATACATCAGCTAAGTTACATCCCTCAGCCTAAACAACCAAAAACTGCACAACAACAGTTCAGAAAAACCACAAGTCTGCCCATACGCGTATAGCCTAGTCCCATACGCGTATGGCCCATTTCCACACCACTCCCATACGCGTATCACCTGTCTCATACGCGTATGCTACGCGTACCACTTCCCCATACGCGTACCAACAGAGACCAATCTACGTTCAAAACATCATCTTCCTTATCCATACGCGTATTGCCTAGTGCCATACGCGTACCATGCCATCTCATACGCGTATCGCCTAGTGCCATACGCGTATGACCAGAAACCAGAATTTCCAGATCTGCAATGGCTTTTGCTCTGCTACGAGATCTCTACAATCCCAACCTTCTACAGTCCAATTTTCATACATGTTCGATCATTTTATCAATTACAGATCATACACTTTCATCTTCCCAAATCGCTAACCTTACTACCTCTAATTCCTACGAGTTTTCGTCAATTATCATCCAAATTCGTTTATCAAATATTTCACAATTTCAGCATGCATCATTCAAATCAGAGTCAAAATCCATGGTTTCATTACTACCCATCACATATTATCCCATAATACCCATTAATCGACGATAAACCCCCCTTACCTGAGTTAATCCGGCAGTCTCTGAGCTCCAAGCTTCCCCTTCCTTCAACCTTCGTTCTTTTGCTTTTTGCCCTTTCTGCCTCTTTTCCCTTTTCACGTGAAAAATAACTTTTTACCAAAAAATGGGATTTTTCTAACTTCCAACTTATATATTTTCCAAATTATATTATTATTCCAATAATAATAATAATTCAATAATCCCAAAATAATAATAATAATAATAATAATTATAATCCAATTATCTAATTAAATTAATAAATCTATTATTAACTTAATTTAAATAATAATCATATTATTATCGGGGTGTTACATGGTACGCGTAGCATACGCGTATGAGATGGATGATACGCGTATGGGTTGGGCGAGGAAATGCGCCATACGCGTATGGGCATAGGCAATACGCGTATGGGCAGACTTGTGGTTTTTCTGAACTGTTGTTGTGCAGTTTTTGGTTGTTTAGGCTGAGTGATGTAACTTAGCTGATGTATGACGTAGTAGGGATCATTTCCCGTTGTTTTGAGCAGTATAGGTATTAGTAGAGTGTGCTAATACTGTGTTTAATTATTTGATATGATAGGATGTGTTGATACATGGGTTGATGATGTATGATGAAATGCATAATGCTGTGAATGTATATATTATGCATGTATTTGTGAATGGACTGTTGTATGGCTTAGAGTGTGAGCATGTGTCCATTGTGGATTGTTGTTGATGTTGCATTGCTAGATGATTAGCGTGCATAGCATAGCCTGTGGGGCTGTAGCTAATTCCCATAGTGAGGAATTAGTGAGTGAACCATTGTGGTTTTGTTGTTGATGTTTGCATGCTAGATTATTAGTGTGCATAGTCTAGCCTTCGGGGCTGTAGCTAATTTCCATAGTGAGGAATTAGTGAGTGAGTCACTAGGTCTCAAATGAGTGGGACTAGTGAGCTTAGTAGCCGTATCTGGAGGGATCGGTGAGCTTGAACTATATGTTCAAGAATAGTCGGTACCGCATGTGTGGAGTCTCATTACATAATGTATGTATGGCGTATAATATGAATGGATGTATTCCAATATTATACGTGTGTTGGTGTTGTTATGGAGTATGATTTGAGATTATACTTGTGCTTTATGTTGGTGTTGAGTATGATGTTGAGCTGATGTGCTGTTACTGATTGTATGTTGCGATTAGGGTGATTAATGTGTTAAATTACTTAACATGACATTATATTCTATAATGCTTATTATATTGATTGAGGAACTCACCCTTACAACTATTTTTCAGGTAACGAGAAATGAGTTGAGTAGAAGCGAATGCTTGGAGTCTAGTGTAGTCTCCTTAGTGGGTCGTGCTCTGATAGATGTAACATCGGGAGGGAACCTTTTAATTATGTTGTTTTATGTTGTTGAATAATTTACATGGGAATGTTACATGTTTTACATGATTGAGGAGATCTCTATCCGCTGCGTTTTATGCAAATGTTTATGTTTTGAATTAATAAAATAGCATGACCGTTATATTGTTGAATGGTGTGAATATTATGTGTGACACCCTTGAATGGCATAATTACTCTGAATTGTTATATGTTTATTATTTTAATTAAATAACTGGGGTATTTTAGAAGGGTGTTACATATAGACTATAGCAAAGTTGGAATTTGGTGGAAACCCGAGATGTTTCATTGCCATTACAATTATCATTTTTTTCGCAATCACCTATTTTAGGAATTGCTTCCTTTGTACAAAATCCTCCATTTTTTTGGGACCACTTATTAATACAATCAGTTCCCTCACATGTGCTCCATATTTTTACTCTTCCTACTTTGTCTGTGAAATATGACTTTTTCTAAATAATATTACACTAGAAATTTTTGATTAAAAGACCCTTTTCAAAAAAAACTATAAGGGAGACAACATGGAATTACATTTCTTTCAGAAATTTGCTAAAGGTAACCAAAATGTATTTGGAATTTCCAACCCGAGGGCGTCATACAGTCCCTTGGACTTGGCCAATCATTTCTCCCCCCAACAGGAATTCTCAACCATTACATTCAGCACTTGCTTGGACATTGAGCTCCAATTTCTCAAGTACCGGAAAGTCAGTACATTTTCCTCAATCACCCTTTTTAAGCCCAATCACCATTGGTATTCCCCAAATACACTCCCCCGCAAAGCCCAATTATAGTTGGCATAACTTGCAAACCCTGCATTTCATACATTCCCTCGTGAAAGCCCAAACATGCATTGGCATACATCACATCACATCATAAGTATCTCCTTAACTTACTCAAATTAGCTCTTCAGAGTTCGAAATTTTCCAACCGTTGTTAGGAATTTTCCCCAATAAAATCAACGTTCATCCTCAAAACATTTCCCAAGCACAGTCGCGCATTCCATCCGTTGTTGGGAATCATCGCTAAACTATTTTGTTACATTTTCAAGTTTCCCCAGAGGAGTCAGACATTCTAGCCATTGCTGAGAAACATCAATGTACTTCTATCCCTAGAAAGTCATCAACACATTTTCCCCTTTCTCCGTAGAGTCAGGTATTCTTATCTGTTGTTGAGAATCGTCACTGAACTCTCCTTTTTCATGCTAGAGGCATTTTGGGCTCATTCCCCAAGTCGAGTCAGATATTCATAGCTGATAATCATCATTGAATTTATTTCCCCGACATAAGTTAGGTATTCTGATCTTTATAAGGAATCGACACTGAAGTGCTCATTTTCTCCAGCAGATGTAAGGTATTCCAGCCATTGCTAGAAAATGTCACTTGACTTCTGTATTCTCCTCAGTAGTGTTAGATATTCTAGTCGTTGCTAAGAATCGTCACTGAACTGTTTGATCTTCCCGGCGGATTTCAGGTATTCTAGCCGCCGCTAAGAATCGTCATTGTACCTTCATGGAAAGTTGTATCTCTAGTCGAGTCAAGTATTCCAGGCGTTGCTAAGAATCGTCACTGAATAACCTTTTTTCCCCTCAAGAGTCGGGTATTCTAGCTGTCGCTAGGAATCATCATCGTACCTTGTCTTTTCTCTCCAACCGGTTCAAATGTTCCAGTCGTTGCTAGGCATCATCATTTGGAATCATTTATCATCCCCACTAAGTCAGGTATTTTAGATGTTGCTAAGAATCATCACTGAAATCGTTTGTTTGACCCCCAATATATGTTAGGTGTTCCAGCCGTTGCTAAGAAACACCGTGTTGTTTTTCCCCGGTCGTTGCTAGGAGCAGTCACACTTTTTCTCATTCCTTAGTGAAGTTTTATTCCCTTAATTTTCTTGGGGTTTTGACAGCAAACTTTTCTCATTAAGAAGATACTTAGGATGTTACATCACATTGCATGCATAATCATCATAACCATGTATAATCCCCAATAAATCCTAACATTCTCCGACAGGGAAAATTTCTGGTTACTCCCATTAGTATTTAATCCTCTCTTACCTTGAACACATAGGAAGTCGTTGCTATCCATATATTCAGGTCCGAGAAAATTAAATAGGGGCAGTTGTCATACCCCAAAATTCACCCTACCCCCAAACAACTTTCATCTGATCCATGATCCTATTACACATACATACATTTATTGCTACATCACCATAATTGCATATTCCATGGACTCAAGGCATGGTGTTTACACCTGGAAATAAAATTGGGAAATCAATTACCCCAATTAGGGAAATCGATTTCCACTGCAGAAACAGCAGCAGTAAGTCTGTTTTTTACACAAAATGCTTTTTGTTTCCCCCACTTACCCACTTACTTTCCCTATAAATAGAGGCACTATTTCCCCTTATTTTCATGATTTCTAGCCCCCAAAATTTCTGAAAAAATATCATCTAACCCCCTCTTCTCCAAAACATAAATAAAAAAATAAAAAAATTCTCTCCCAAAAGTCACCCCCCACAACCTTTTTTCCATTTCACATTTTTTCCTCAAAACTTCTAACTCTCTAACACTCATAACTCA
The DNA here is from genome assembly GCF_024323335.1 of Lathyrus oleraceus. Taxonomy (NCBI): domain Eukaryota; kingdom Viridiplantae; phylum Streptophyta; class Magnoliopsida; order Fabales; family Fabaceae; genus Lathyrus; species Lathyrus oleraceus. The sequence continues at coordinate 5,407,918 of NC_066579.1, read as the reverse complement.
GCCCCTTCACTAAGCTTCCACCATAAATATTTTCATCCCAAACCCATTGCTTCACATTCAAGTTCAACACCATTTCAACCTAGTTTTTTTCATATTTTTTGGGTAATGATTTTAGCTTAAACTTTTTAACTTTTTTGTTCTGTTTTTGATTGAAAAATGGTTGTTTGTACTTGGTTGGTATTTTGAGATGATTTAGATTCAAGTTTGCAAAAAATGATTAACTTTGGTTTACACACTTTTTTTTTAGATTTTTTGCTCTTACTACCTTTTTGTTCACCTTTTTGTGGTTGCTTTGTGTTTGTTATCATTTACTTTTATTATTGATTTGTTGTTACATTTGTTTGGTTATTGAGGTCTATCATATCATGGTCATGGTTGTTTAGGATTGATTAAATCTTCAATGTTTCAAACCTATTAATGATTGATCATTAGATCATTCATGATACTTTGATGCATTGATAGATTGTCCCTATTTCAACCATATTTGAGTCATTTGATGCATAGATGTGTCGCAACCTGAAAAATACAGTGTGCGAAAAAAACAACCGGCGAAAGAGAATGACAGAAGAGTCGCCACCGTGCGTTATTCATCCCAAAGGAGGGAAAGGAAACGCTCGAAGTAAACCTGAAAAAGGAAAGGACAAGACGGGGTCTCGCAACCAAATCTTGAGTTCGGGAGTCGGTTATGCGAAGGGAAGGTATTAGCACCCCTACGCATCCATAGTACTCTACGGGATCCACTTTTGTAGTTTTTGTCTAAAGGGTGTGGGTTTACCTAACGTGTTTATTTACTAAAAAGGTTAAGAGAAATGACTCGCGCGGATGTCGCATCCATTGCATACGTATCTCATCTGAATATGAGAATCAGAGTCTTCGTAGCTCGGCTGACCTATGAGTTGGGGGGATGTGTGCTCGCTAAGACATCGCGTCTTATGCCTACGTATCTCGTCTGGAATGAGAATCAGAGCAAGCCATAGTTCGGCTAACTACGGGGTTATGGATTGGGTTTTGGACGAACAACGTTACTACGCAATCTACCGGATGCTCGACCTTTGGAGACTTACTCGCCTGTAGTAGAAGGAGTAAACGTGTTGCTTTGGGTTTTAGGGTTTGGGATGCTCGAGGGCAAAAAGGCAGTCCTTGACGAAGGAACCGCGCTACCTGCAGGGATATGAATACAAAACACAAAACATGTATCTCAAAGTAAAATGCCACCAAGAGGCTCAAACATTGCCTCCTATCGAGGTCTTCCAGCTAAGAAAGCGATAAAGTATGAGAAAGGGAAAAAATTACCACACGGATAAAGATCCGAAGCTATAGCAGTTAAAGGGGCAAGAAACCCTGAAATGTCTCCAGCTGGACCGTCAAAGGAAATCAGTCAACACGAATAATCAGAATAAAACTCCAGGGGGTATCCCACAAATAAAATGGGAAACCACGCGAGTGTCTCTGCGAAAGCCATGTGAGCCCTCACAAAACTCGACAAAGGGTTAGAGTAGTAGGATAAAATCAAGAGAAAACAATGCCATGGAAACACAAGACAGGTTAGAATAAACAAAATAGGGTAACCCAGAGTTGCCCCTAAATCAAAATGTAACCACATGAATAATTCCATCAAAATTCACAAAAGGCTCACAAAAAGGTATCAAATTCACCCATAATACCTCATACATTTAGAGCATTCAAATAAAAGGCGTAAAGATGATGGATATATGGCAAACCTGATTGGAGAGCTTGATTAAGTTGCGCCCGTGAGGTTTACAAGTTGAGTTCCTTTCAGGGTTTGGAGGTTGCTCTGAACTCTGTTGGTTTTTCTCTCACTATCTTTTCCTCAGGGTTTTGCTTCTCTTCCTTCTTTCTCCAGTGAATCTCCCAGTGTAACTCCAAGTGTAACTCCAAGTCTGTTTTCCTCTACTGAAACTTCAGTATTTATAGACTGATTTTCGTGGGTAATGGGCTCAAATGAGGGAGACCCAAGTCCAAAATAATTTGTTATATTTTATTTATTTATTTATTTATTTTATTTAATTAATTAATTAATTAATTAATTAAATTATTATTATTTATTTATTTTCTTTTTTTTTTTTTTTTTTTTTCAGGAAAAATGAAGGGTAAATTTTGGGGTATTACAGCTGCCCCTATTCAATCAACTGGAGACCCGGAAAAAAGATGGCAGCTGCTTTCGTACTTTCGTGGTATCAAGGGATTGAATACAATAAAAGCCCAAAAATTTGCACTGAAGTAACAATGTCTGTCAGAATCAGCAAAGAGGTGGTCTTGAAAGAAGAATTCGTCTGGTACGGTGAGAGTCAGTTTGAATATCGAAAAAGAATGTTAAACTGGATACCAAAATAAATGGTAACACAGAAATAACCATGGCTTGAATGCCGCTCATCAGTCTGAATACTGGAAAGGATTTCGATCTGAACATCGGAAAATGGGCCTGAATGCCACAAGTCGCATCGACCTGAACGTCGGAACCTTCTTCGATCTGAACATCGGAAAATTGGCCTGAATGCCACTTCGATCTGAATATCGGAAAATTGGCCTGAATGCCACTTCGATCTGAATACCGGAAAACTGGCCTGAATGCCACAAGTTGCATCGACCTGAACGTCGGAAACTTCTTCGATCTGAACATCGGAAAGACTTGGCCTGAATGCCACTTCGATCTGAATATCGGAAAATTGGCCTGAATGCCACTTCGATCTGAATATCGGAAAATTGGCCTGAATGCCACTTCGATCTGAATACCGGAAAACTGGCCTGAATGCCACAAGTTGCATCGACCTGAACGTCGGAAACTTCTTCGATCTGAACATCGGAAAGACTTGGCCTGAATGCCACTTCGATCTGAATATCGGAAAATTGGCCTGAATGCCACTTCGGTCTGGATACCGGAAAACTGGCCTGAATGCCACTTCGGTCTGGATACCGGAAAACTGGCCTGAATGCCACAAGTTGCATCGACCTGAACGTCGGAAACTTCTTCGATCTGAACATCGGAACACTGGCCTGAATGCCACTTCGGTCTGGATACCGGAAAACTGGCCTGAATGCCACTTCGGTCTGGATACCGGAAAACTGGCCTGAATGCCACTTCGGTCTCGATACCGGGAAAACTGGCCTGAATGCCACAAGTTGCATCGACCTGAACGTCGGAAACTTCTTCGATCTGAACATCGGAAAACTTCATGCCTGTCAGCATTGGCAGAAATAGGGAATGATAATAGAGGCGGCGCATGGGCCAATGACACTTGTTGGGGATAACAAAGGTAAGTCATGAACAATCTTCAGTCTGAGTACTGGAAACAACTTCTAGCTTATCACTTGGGATACCGAGAATGTTTTATGCTTACATGCGTATGTTTGAATTTTTCAATGGCGTAATGCTCCATAAAAATGGAAATGCTACGCGATTTGGAAGGATGCAATGCAATATGATTCTACATGCAGGGATGCGAAATGCTGGGTAGAATGCCAAGCTGAGGCAAGGGGATCTACTGGGGAAATGATCACCATCTTCTGGACCCTGGCAAGGCTGTTGGAGATGCACAGCGCAAAGAACTCTGTGGGGAGATGACTAGCCATGCGGTGTTCTGGCCATACCGAGACTCTGATCTGGGAAAAAATGGCATTGGAAGCCTACTGCTGAGGAAAGCTACAATGGTTCTGGCAACCACGATTTGCGAGAGATGACTCAGCAGGGGGAGCAAACACTGATACGGTACCGAGGTTCTGCTTCAAGGAAAGAAACCATGGATCTGGCATTGGGATTATCGATCTGGCATCGAACTCTAAGGAGCAGCCACTTCTGCTGGGAAGATACAGTCTGGCACTGTCAACTCCGCTGGGGAGTGTACAATCTGGCACTGTCAACTCTACTGGGGAGTGTATGTCTTGAAACAACCGCTTGGGGAAGTACGGTGGTGAGAAACTGCTGGGGATTGAAGAATCCAACACTCTGATCAGCTCTGCAGGGTCAAGACACTGAATTCGTCTGTTGGCGACTTCACTGGGGAAGATATTCACGATCATCTGCAGGAGATTTTAAGGAAATGCCCCGAGGGTATCTGTTCTGAATAGACGATCCAAAGCACTTAAAATTTACAGCAATTTTAAATTTTTATTAAGCATGTACCTGTAAATCCCTTATGTGTCATGATGCAATGTTTATCAAAAATTCGGACGTCATTTTTGCAAACAAAACAGTAAAATGAAAATGAAAACAGAGATATACTGAATAACATGATTTTATTGATTGAATGGCCTCTGAATAGGCATTTACATTAAGAAGCAATCCCTGGAAAGAGGTAATCGCACAATAGATAAAAACAGAAATTAATCTAATGGCAATGTGAAATGGATTTCTATTGGGTTCCAATTCTGCTATGACTTGCTCGTCTTCAAGATCCTCCAGATAATCAGCCTTCTGAAAGAGTGATTGGACTGTTTCCTATCCTTCAAAAATTTCCAGTCATTGGCACGAGATGAGATTCAGAACTACTCAGAACGCAGTCACTCGCTTAATCCCTAACTTTTGCCTGGATCGCCCTTTTCGGGTTTTCAATCCACCGGGATACCCATTTTTGCCTAAGTTGCCTTTTCAGGTTTTCAACTTACCGGGTGTACGATCTTTTTTTATTTTTGTCCCTAATTTTTGCCCGAACCTTTTCATTTTCTTGGTTCGCCGGGATGCCCATTTTTTTTGCCTGGACTATTCTTTTTACTGTCCAGCGGGTCTATTTTATGCGAAGTATTTTTTAACTGCGTCTGAGTTCACAGGGGAAGTGAAGTTTTCACCATCCATAGTTGCAAGCATTAAGGCCCCACCATCAAAAACCTTGGTGACAATATACGGTCCATCATAGTTAGGAGTCCACTTGCCCCTGTGATCTGTCTGAGGAGGAAGGATCCTTTTCGACACTAAATCTCCGACTTGGAAACAACGAGGATGCACTTTCTGATCAAAGGCTCTCTTCATCCGACTCTGATACAACTGCCCATGACAAATGGTTGTCATTCGCTTCTCTTCGATAAGACTCAACTCATTGAACCTTGTCCGAATCCATTCAGCTTCGTCTAGCTTGACATCCAATAAGACTCTTAGAGAAGGAATCTCCACTTCAACAGGTAGGACTGCTTCCATACCATACACCAGGGAGTAAGGGGTTGCCCCAGTCGATGTACGTACTGAAGTACGGTACCCATGCAAGGCGAAAGGTAGCATCTCATGCCAATCTCTGTACGTGACGACCATCTTCTGCACAATCTTCTTTATGTTCTTATTTGCCGCCTCAACAGCGCCGTTCATCTTAGGGCGGTAAGGGGAAGAGTTGTGATGCTGAATGTTGAAGTTCTGACACAACTCCTTCATCATTTTGTTGTTGAGATTAGAACCATTATCAGTAATGATTCTTTCGGGAATCCCATAGCGACAAATGATTTCTTTCTTGATGAAACGGGCAACCACATGTCTGGTGACATTCGCGAACGACGCTGCCTCGACCCACTTGGTGAAATAGTCGATGGCAACAAGGATGAAGCGATGCCCATTGGAAGCAGTCGGCTCAATCTTTCCAATCATGTCAATGCCCCACATGGCAAACGGCCACGGCGAAGACATCACATTCAGAGGATTCGGCGGTACATGCACCTTATCAGCATAAATCTGGCACTTATGACACTTCCGAGCATACTTGAAACAATCCGATTCCATGGTCATCCAATAATAACCCGCTCTCAACAATTTCTTAGCCATTGCATGTCCGCCGGCATGAGTACCGAAGGAACCTTCATGAACTTCCTGCATTAACATGTCCGCCTCGTGTCTGTCCACGCATCTGAGCAAAACCATGTCGAAGTTCCTCTTATACAGCACATCGTCTTTGTTCAAGAAGAAACTGCCTGCCAATCTTCTCAAAGTCTTTCTATCATTGTTGGATGCCCCTGCAGGGTACTCTTGATTCTTCAGAAAGCACTTGATATCGTGATACCAGGGCTTGTCATCGACTACCAGTTCAGCAGCAAACACATACGCGGCCCTGTCAAGGCGCATCACATCGATCCTGGGAGCATGGTTCCAACGAATTACCTTGATCATGGAGGATAGAGTAGCAAGTACGTCTTCCATCTGGTTCTCATCACGAGGTATATGATACAATTTCACTGTTGTGAAGAAAGTCAACAGTCTTCTCGTGTAGTCTCTGTAGGGGACCAGAGTGGGCTGGAGAGTATTCCAATCACCATTCACTTGATTGATCACCAGAGCTGAATCTCCGAAGATGTCCAGAGTCTTGATTCTCAGATCAATGGCTTGCTCAATACCCAAGATACAGGCCTCGTACTCAGCTTCATTATTTGTGCACTCAAAAGTCAAACGAGCGGTGAAAGGCATGTGGGCACCCTTCGGAGTAGTAATGACAGCGCCAATTCCACTACCTCTAGCATTGACAGCCCCATCAAACAACAAAGTCCACTTTTCGTTTGGATCAGGTCCCTCCTCAACAACTGGCTCTTCACAGTCTTTCATCTTGAGGAACATGATGTCTTCATCAGGGAATTCAAACTTCATTGGCTCATAATCATCAATCGGTTGCTCGACAAGGTAGTCTGACAGAATACTCCCTTTGATGGCCTTCTGTGACGTGTACTGAATATCATACTCTGTTAAAATCATTTGCCAACGAGCGACCCTTCCGGTGAGAGCTGGCTTCTCGAATATGTATTTCACTGCATCAACAAGGTAGTATGGTTCAACATATACTGTCTCAATCGGCGAGCAGCCCAGGCCAAAGCACAGCAAGTTTTCTCAAGCTGCGAATATTTGATTTCACAGTCGGTAAACTTTTTGCTAAGGTAGTATATGGCATGCTCTTTTCGACCAGACTCGTCATGCTGTCCCAATACACACCCCATCGAGTTCTCGGTCACTGATAGGTACATTATCAGAGGTCTCCCAGGAACTGGAGGTATAAGGATCGGAGGTTTCTGTAGATACTCTTTTATCTTCTCGAAAGCCCTTTGACAATCTTCATTCCACCTGATAGCCTGATCCTTCCTCAGCAATTTGAAAATTGGCTCACACGTGGTTGTTAGGTGAGAGATGAACCTTGCAATGTAGTTCAACCTCCCTAAGAAACTACGGACTTGCTTCTCTGTTCTTGGCTCAGACATTTCCTGTATTGCTTTTACTTTGTCGGGATCCACCTCAATCCCTTTTCCGCTAACGATAAAACCCAGCAATTTTCCCGATCTCACCCCGAAAGTGCACTTGTTCGGGTTAAGTCTCAGTTTGAATTTCCTCAAACGCTCAAACAGTTTCTGCAAATTCAACAAATGTTCTTCTTCTGTCTTAGATTTGGCAATCATATCGTCCACATAAACCTCGATTTCATGATGAATCATATCATGGAACAGAGTCACCATTGCTCGTTGATATGTTGCTCCGGCATTTTTCAGACCAAACGGCATCACCTTGTAGCAGAAGGTGCCCCATGGGGTTATGAAAGTTGTCTTTTCCATGTCTTCTGGTGCCATCTTGATTTGGTTATAGCGAGAAAAGCCATCCATGAAGGAGAATACCGAGAACTGAGCTGTATTATCCACCAAAACGTCGATGTGAGGTAATGGGAAATCATCTTTAGGGCTAGCTCTGTTCAGATCCCGGTAGTCGACACACATCCGTACCTTTCCGTCCTTCTTAGGTACTGGGACGATGTTTGCAACCCATGGCGGATAATTGGTGACTGCTAGAAACCCTGCATCCAACTGCTTTTGCACTTCTTCCTTTATCTTGATAGCCATCTCTGGTCTTGTTCTTCTGAGCTTCTGCTTGACCGGAGGACAACCTTCTTTGAGAGGCAAGAGGTGCACCACGATGTCTGTGTCCAGCCCAGGCATGTCCTGATAAGACCAGGCGAAGATGTCAACGTATTCTTGCAGCAATTCAATTAGCCCTTTCTTCACATTGTCTTCTAAAGCAGCCCCTATCTTGATTTCTCTCTTGGTGTCCTCGGTGCCGAGATTAATCACTTCAACAGACTCTTGATGCGGTTGAATGACCCTTTCTTCCTGTTTTAATAACCTGGTAAGTTCTTCAGGGAGTTCACAGTCTTCATCACCCTCTTCTTCAGCTTGAAAGATTGGATTTTCAAAGTCGAAACGAGCCATAGCAGAACCGTTATCAATAGGATCCGGTGATGTGCATCTGCATGAGTGATGGTATGTGCTTATGAGTGTGAACAAGAAGTGAAAACTAAACGAAACATTGCCATTTTTTTTTATTTTGAAAAACTGCAAAAATAGAAAGACAGGGAACGAAATATTTGAATGCAAAAAGACGTCCTTTATTTATGATAAAAAATGCAAGTGTCACATAGGTGGGCCCTACAATGAGTCATTACGCCCTGGGCGGAACGTAAGACTTGGATATGCATGAATAAACAAAGAAAATTACTCTTCAAGAAGAGTGACTTGGATAATCTCCTCAGAAGACCAATTGTTGATGACTTCACCCGGGATCTTCGGACGCACCCAATTGTCAATGTCACAATCACTATCCCCCTCTTCTTCGTTGATTGCAGAGACTTGACCATACTGAATGATGCCAGCGCTGGAGAAAGTAATCGGCCCCTGATGAGTCTGAGGCGTTGAAGTACACACATCCGAAACATCGGAATCCATTTCAGTTACATCATGGATTACAGAATCAGTAGGAACAACATCTGCGAATTCATCAGTAGCATCTTCAAACCCTTCTTCCTCAACCCCTTCCGCAGACTCTTGGACAGACAAATCTTCAACCTGGAGGATACCTTTGTCGAGCAAGGCCTGGATACCCTGCTGTAACTTCAAACAACCTCCACCCTGAGTAGCACAATCCAAACAACCCTTCCCACAACCGGGGAAGACATCGGCCTTCAGCAAGCATCCTTTGATATCCAACAATGGAGTCTTCAACTTCAACACATCCTTAATGGACTTGGCTTCTCCCTCTACCAAATTAACGTTCGCACCACCATGTTGGGGCATGGGATTGTTGACGACATTCGAAGCTGGTGCAAGGTCGATGGCCTTTGAATTTATGAGGTCCTGAACTACGTGCTTAAAAGCTTTGCAGTTCTCAATGTTGTGGCCAGGTGCCCCAGAGTGGAAGCTACACCTAGCGTTGGCGTCGTAACCCACCGGAAGTCTACCAACAGGAGGAGCCAGAGTGCGCAGTTGCACAAGTTGTAGTTGTTGAAGACTAGAAAGCAACTGGGCGTACGACATTGGAAGGGTGCCGAAACGCCGGTCCATCATCCTTTGCCTCTGTTGATAAGCGGATCTGTTACCCGGTTGTTGCTGCTGTTGATACTGAGCTGGTTGACGTTGTGATTGTTGTTGTAGTGGTGCTGCAGCTGGAATGGTCACCCCTGCGGCAGTACCTGTTATGCAAGACATGCTAATGGCTATGCAAATGCAATGACATGTTTATCAATTCCAAAGGTATTCTACCCCCTTGATTCCAGTCTCACATTTGATAAACAGTGTAAGAAAAGACTAAGCCGTTGATGAGAACCAAGAAAATTCCAACTAGAATCAAGTGGAAGATATAAACCCCACAGAAATGGATAAACATGTGTGAATGATTATGAATGCAAAATGATGTGATGCAAAATGATGTGAATGCAGTGCAGTGGTATGTCAATCAGGATTGCTATATCTGCTTGAACATCTGTCAGGTTGCACTGTCTGGAGAGAAATTAAGAGTACACCAAACAAAGGTCATGGGATGGATCATGTTATCCTTAATATCAACCACCCATTTCGGCGGATTATGGTTTACACCTTATCAACACCCGAGTTTCATTGATATTAAGGATACCTGATCAGATCAACCATGAATCAAGGGTTTGTCGCAAGTCACGAGCATGGAGTTTAGGTTAAGAACCACCCAAAAGGAGTGTACTAAGGTTTAAACCTGCCAAACATGTTCTACAAAAAGGTTCCCATAGTCATAATCCCATCTTTCGGATATTATTAGAGGAACGACTACTCGTATTCCAACAATATTCTCAAGAGAGACTCTTATGAGTGTAGTATCGCGTAACAATCGTATCAAATCTTACATTTGAACGACTTTCGCACTACATCCTACGAATAGGCCAAGATGGGTTAGGTAAACTAAGGTCCTTGGCTTCTTAGGTCTATATTGGAACAAGTAATGTCTAACCACAACTTACTTATGTGACATTATTGATCTCAACATGACCTCCACCAAGTGAATGGGCTTGCAAGTCAACTCGCTAAGGAATACTCCACACAAGTTGACAGGACTATGCCATTCTCCTATCTTAAGTGCACTCGAGTTCGGGTATAGAACTCATCTCACAAAGATCACCAAGCAGCCAGCCAACAGAAACAGATACAACAATGATATGTACACAATGTAATAAGGTAAAGCAGGTAAATAAATAACTGTACAAAAGCATGAACACCCAATAAACAAACAAACTACAAAAGCTAGGAGGGACTCGCTTAGGGAAGATGGACCAGCAAGAGGTCAACTTCTTAATATCCCCAGCAGAGTCGCCAGCTGGCGCAACCTGAAAAATACAGTGTGCGAAAAAAACAACCGGCGAAAGAGAATGACAGAAGAGTCGCCACCGTGCGTTATTCATCCCAAAGGAGGGAAAGGAAACGCTCGAAGTAAACCTGAAAAAGGAAAGGACAAGACGGGGTCTCGCAACCAAATCTTGAGTTCGGGAGTCGGTTATGCGAAGGGAAGGTATTAGCACCCCTACGCATCCATAGTACTCTACGGGATCCACTTTTGTAGTTTTTGTCTAAAGGGTGTGGGTTTACCTAACGTGTTTATTTACTAAAAAGGTTAAGAGAAATGACTCGCGCGGATGTCGCATCCACTGCATACGTATCTCATCTGAATATGAGAATCAGAGTCTTCGTAGCTCGGCTGACCTATGAGTTGGGGGGATGTGTGCTCGCTAAGACATCGCGTCTTATGCCTACGTATCTCGTCTGGAATGAGAATCAGAGCAAGCCATAGTTCGGCTAACTACGGGGTTATGGATTGGGTTTTGGACGAACAACGTTACTACGCAATCTACCGGATGCTCGACCTTTGGAGACTTACTCGCCTATAGTAGAAGGAGTAAACGTGTTGCTTTGGGTTTTAGGGTTTGGGATGCTCGAGGGCAAAAAGGCAGTCCTTGACGAAGGAACCGCGCTACCTGCAGGGATATGAATACAAAACACAAAACATGTATCTCAAAGTAAAATGCCACCAAGGGGCTCAAACATTGCCTCCTATCGAGGTCTTCCAGCTAAGAAAGCGATAAAGTATGAGAAAGGGAAAAAATTACCACACGGATAAAGATCCGAAGCTATAGCAGTTAAAGGGGCAAGAAACCCTGAAATGTCTCCAGCTGGACCGTCAAAGGAAATCAGTCAACACGAATAATCAGAATAAAACTCCAGGGGGTATCCCACAAATAAAATGGGAAACCACGCGAGTGTCTCTGCGAAAGCCATGTGAGCCCTCACAAAACTCGACAAAGGGTTAGAGTAGTAGGATGAAATCAAGAGAAAACAATGCCATGGAAACACAAGACAGGTTAGAATAAACAAAATAGGGTAACCCAGAGTTGCCCCTAAATCAAAATGTAACCACATGAATAATTCCATCAAAATTCACAAAAGGCTCACAAAAAGGTATCAAATTCACCCATAATACCTCATACATTTAGAGCATTCAAATAAAAGGCATAAAGATGATGGGTATAGGGCAAACCTGATTGGAGAGCTTGATTAAGTTGCGCCCGTGAGGTTTACAAGTTGAGTTCCTTTCAGGGTTTGGAGGTTGCTCTGAACTCTGTTGGCTTTTCTCTCACTATCTTTTCCTCAGGGTTTTGCTTCTCTTCCTTCTTTCTCTAGTGAATCTCCCAGTGTAACTCCAAGTGTAACTCCAAGTCTAACTCCAAGTCTATTTTCCTCTACTGAAACTTCAGTATTTATAGACTGATTTTCGTGGGTAATGGGCTCAAATGAGGGAGACCCAAGTCCAAAATAATTTGTTATATTTTATTTATTTATTTATTTTATTTATTTAATTAATTAATTAATTAATTAATTAAATTATTTTTTTTTTTTTTTCGTTTTTTTTTTTTCGTTTTTTTTTTTTTTTTTTTTTCAGGAAAAATGAAGGGTAAATTTTGGGGTATTACAAGATGAAACCATTTTCTTATTGTTATTCTACTAACCACTAACTACTAACTTCTAACATTTATATTATTGCACTTTAATTCCTTGCAATTTATTTTATTGTTTATTTTATTTCATTTACTTTATGTTTATGTTTATTATTTACCTACTCCTATCATTTACATTATTGCACTTTACTTTCTTGCAATTTATTTTATTGTTCACGTTATTTCAAGTGCTTTATGTTTATGTTTATTGTTATCTAACCACATCATTTACATTATGCTAATTTATTTACTCTTTTATTATCTTTCTTAATAAAAAAGGGGAGTAAAAACAAAAGAAAGAGAACAGATCATAATTGTTTAAAATATTGATGGATCAACTTAAGATTGTATAACTTTGTTTGTTACAAATCTACTGTAAGGTGACTATTAATCATTTTTAATACTTTGTATCAATGATAAGCTATCCCTTAATGTGTCATCTTTTGAGTTTTGACCTATGGAAAAATAGTCCTCAAAATATTCAGTTTTGCACATATTACTAACCATTAATTATACTTCACTAACTTTGTTTATCATTAACATTTGTTATTGTAATTTTGGTACTACTAACTTGTTATTTATTTTAATGTCATTTATATCCACTAACCATTATTGTGATATTGTCATTCTTTATCTTGTAATTTACTTTTATGTCATTACCTTGTAATTTACATTCAAGTATTCGTTACCATCATCATTGTACAAACTCATCATGCATATTTATTTACTTGTTATTTATTTTATTGTCATCAAACATTAAAAACAACAAAAACATTATAAAATGATAAGACCAAAAATATTCACTCTACTCTTAATCAACTTGGACTTAGAGGTTTTCATTTTAGGACCTTTGCTTGGAGGTCTTTTCCTTATCTTTGTGATACTTTGTAAATGTTGGATTTTATTCGTAACTTATATGCATGTTATAAGAATGGCATCATGGCACCATCTTAGGGGGACATGTTTGTAAGACCATTATCATTTGTTTAGCTTAGGTCACTTTTTCACACACAAGGCTTTCTCCTGGGCTACCTTACAATGAGACCCTTTAGTTTCTTGTTGGTTACTTTGCATTCATGTTTCATAAGCCAAATTTCACAATCGAATAAACCAAACCCTTGATTCAATGTCATGTGACATTTTCATAATCAAATTCAAAATACAATAAAATTACGATTATTATTATGCGGCACGAGCCTTAAGTGGTGGATAATGAGTAAGAATGGAGCACTCATACCCTTACTCTGATTATTTTGGACGCAAGATGCTTGGCTTGTTATTTAGAATAATCGCCTCCGCTCATAGACTTTAGTGCAATATAATCACAAACATTCATTTCATAAAATCCTTATTCAAGGTAAAAATAATACAACTCATCAAACTCATTTTTGTGCCTTACGGCATCATCCCGAAAACCTTTTTCTCAAAGATAAAATCAACCAACACACAAACATTTTCTACTCTGAACTACGGAGCTCTGATTCCTCATCCCCGAATGAGTGATACGTAGGCACAAGGGCCTCAATCCTTAGCGAGCACTATAATAATAAAACACCCCCTCTTTCACACACATTCTTTTGAAAATAACACAATGATAGATAAATCCCCATATATGTAAAACAACCCAAATGGTTCTCGTGGAGTACCATGGACGTAAGGGGTGCTAATACCTCCCCCTTGCTTAGCCGACTTCCGAACTGAAACCTCGGTTGCGAGACCAATTCCTTATTCTCTTTTAGCGCTTCCCGTGCGCGTATATTTTTAGGGTTTTATCTACTATTTCCTCTCGCCTCTCCGATAGAGGTAAACTAAATAAAATTCGGTGGCAACTCTTCTGGTTTTTCCTCTCTTTGGCATCTCTTTAGTCTCGGTTTCGTTATCGTAAAATCCTGGTAGCGACAACTACCAAATGGTATGTCATAATTACACTAACACAAATTTAACAAATAATTCAAAAGTTATTATCCAAACAATGTTGATCAAGAAATCAAAGTAATCAACAATTTATGAACCGAAAAATAAAAGAGAGAGAGAGAGAGAGAGAGAGAGAGTACGCAAGGATTTTTTTAGGCAGTTCCCCAATCGACCTCGCTATGAGTATGTATGCCCTCAATTCGAATTCGAATTGAGATATTAATATAATAAATATTACTTTGCAAATGTATGTATATAAAAGATGAGAAATCAAATCCCACAAACCCTAAGTTTGTTCTTGACTCTAGCACCTCCAAAAACCTTAATCAAAGATTGATCAAGTCACCAACAATGTCGCTTCAATTCACTTGTTGTTGCTACTTTCTTGCACGACCTCTTTGTCTTAAGGCTTTCACCCGGTTGAATTAATTCCAAACGCACACTTGTTGAACCCAAGATTTGTCAACACGAACCACTGTTTCACGCTACTCCCTTGCACGACACACCTAGTCCCAAGGCTTTCACTCGATCGGATCCGAATTGCAAAATCTTGTCCAAAACCTTTAAACCCTAAAGATCTTAAAGGAAAACCCCACCTCGGTTTTCTTATTTGAATCCCTCAAAGATCTCAACCCAATATTCTCGATACAACAAACCTAATTGGACGTTATTAATCCTAATCTAGATGGCATCCAATCAAAAAATTATTATGTGTGGTTTGATTGGGTGTATGTATAGATTGAATTGAAGATGATGAGATGATTTGAAATCATGAATTGATGTAGGTTTTACTCACTCTAAAAACCTTACTAGAAAAATGATGCATGTACTATGTATATATATATATATATATATATATATATATATATATATATGTCTGAGACTCATAAGAAGCAAAAGGAATGCAAAAGGAATGGAAACAAATGCAATTTTTCAAATAAAATTAATCAATAGGTCGACCTATACGAGTTATGTGTCGATCTATTCAAGTCATGTGTCAACCTGTTGGAAGCGTGTGTCGGCCTGTAATGTTATGTGATGCCTATAGGTCGGTCAGAAGACTCGTCACATGAGATAGAAGTTGCAGACTTTAATACTGCAGTGTATGTATCGACCTATAATGAAGATTTTTTACTTAAAACCAAATTTCTCATGCTCGACACAATATTTTGATGCATAAATTTTTCCAGACCATTTCCAACATAGTTGACATGCTTCATAATACAAGAACGCTAAAATGTACAGCTAGACTTGGATGGTACCGTCCAATGTACATAAACGTTATTTCCTAGTGTTGACATCATTCAAACCATATTTAAACGGAAGAATGCACTCATATACTCCCCCTTTTTTATGATGGAAAAAGTTGAGACGATGCGTTCTTGTTCATGGAAAGCTCCCCCTGAATGTGTTCATCATGTATCATGCTTTTCCCTCTTTGACATTATCAAAAATAAACCAAGCACACAATTAGAAGTATCACATATATACACTATAGAATACATAGGCAGTTTACAAAGATAAGAAATATGCTCACATATATACAACATATATGATAACACATAAACTAAATAAACAACACAACAATAACAATAACCATAAGTACTTAATACAACAATAACTTTCTAAATTCAAACAGTTAAAGATTCATTGTTATTACATAAACCAAGAGCCAAACAAACCATAATCCAAAATACAAATGCATGCAGACTCCACACATGATTTGATAAAATGCATACTGACACAAAATAAAGAAAATAAGACACAATCACAACACATCAGTCTAGCTCCACTTTATCTCCTTTCACGTCTTCTTGGCATACCCCTATGCCAGCCTTGTCCTTCACCACGATACTGGGAATCCAATAAATCACACATTTCACGGTAGAACCTTTCATAATGCGCAAAATCCTTTTCTTGGGATGAAATCATATGATTAATCCTGGACATAACAACAACATGATTAGCATTAATATAAGTCCGTAAGGACACCAAAGGCCCAGTCGCATATGAAGCAAAAGCCTCAAAGTTTGAATCCTGAGTACACATGTGTTATTGTATCAGACATAACTGCTTCATTTGTGTAGCTTCAAATGTCTCTCGCCACTTACACTCCTCATCATATCTCTCATCTTATTTAATCTGGTTATCCTGAAGCATAGTCATAATAGATGCAGTATCGATATAATCAATACCAAAATTTGCACCATAATCATCACCCCGATGAGCATCATGCATTACAGCATCTCCTTCCGTACCATCGTGATGAACCTCCATAGGTTGTTCATGATCCATGTGAGCTTCAGCTGCGTCATCACCATACTCAATAGGATCATCAAAATTGCAAACCTTCCTGCCATGCTTACTCAAGCGTAGATAGTACACCTGATGATTTACATCCCAAAAGTAGTTCATGTTAACTAGTGTACAGTGAGAAAATTCTTGAGCGAACTAGGAGATTTGTAGGTGAGATTAGGCAAACCAATGTCAAAGTAGTTTAGAATCTTAGCAATCATATAGGGATAGCAGAAAGATGTGCCCTTGTTGCATTTTTTGATAGAGAACATATGAGACACAAAGTAGTGAGGCCAGTTAATTTTGACCTTGTGCAACAGAATGTAAATCAAATGAATTTCAGCATTGTCAATTCTCTAGAACCCGTCATTCTTTGGCCACGAGATATGAGATACCATCTATAGAAGAATTCTTGGCATCATTTTTAAATGACCAGTGGTAATAGGATCATAACAGTCCTCGACACGAGGAGCATTGAGTATATCATTCAAATGAACACTCCAATTAAAACTTACATGAGTGTAGAGATCAGTTACCAACTAATCAACCTCGTCATCCACATCAGTATCACCCATTGTAATCCCAAACAAAGTTTTCCATAAAACATTGGTAAATTGATAAACATTGTTACCTATCGAAAACTTGAAGCAAGAACCTTGTTTTTCATGTAGACCTGAGTCGAATACGTGAATAAGATCCTCATTGTAATCCTGAGAAAGTTGTAGGAAATAGTCAATTTGTTGATGCTCAACAAGCTTAACAACACCAGGTATATCCAAACAGCCAACAATAACCTACTTCCACATAAATTGTTTCACTATAAGACGGGTTTGATGCTTTAACTCAAAATCCTAGGCATACTTTTTGGAAACCAAAGTAAATGGATTTTCAGCAGCAGTAGTAGAGGTAGTTGTAGTGGTAAAATTTATGAGATTAAGTTATTGATTAACTTAACTCACAAAACAAGAGTCACCACCGCGCTTTTATTATTTCCAAAGGAAAGGGAAAAAGAACGAACAAAACCCAAAGAAGTTTTTAAAAAAAACTAATAAAAAGAGATAAGGGTCCGGGGATTGATTATGGAAAGGGAAGGTACTAGCGCCCTAAACATCTATAGTACTCTATAGGAATCTCTTTGAAAATCTGTGCATTTTGACTTAAAAATGGTGTTGTTTGAAAAAGATTGAGGAGATGAGAAGAGAAATGTTTTTTTATAATTTTGTGTTTGCCGAGACTTTCTGAGTCTCATGCCTACGTACCAATAAAGTGCAATGGAGGATCAAAACCTTGTAGTTCGTGGTAAAAATAATAAAGATGTTTGTTTTGATTCATTTTTTAATGAAAAGACATTTTGTCATTTTAAAGATAATACTCAACTAGCCACCCACAAGTATGAGAACTTTACATAACCATGAGAAGGGCTCCAACTTGGATAAAGATCAACAAGTATGTCACTAGCTCTGTTGAGTGCAAAAAAAATTATCATCAATACTATGGGGATAGGAGAATCATATCTCAACTATGGAAATGGCTCATGTCTAAACTTTGAGAAAAAAAGTTTTAAAAGAAAAAGTGTATAAAGGGAACAAAATAATTTGAATGAGTTCATGCATTTTTGAAGTATTTTAAAATTTGTATGAGTATGCTTAAGATGGTTTAGCATTTATTAAGAAAAGGTTTTGAAAATCACTTGACAAAAGTCAAGGTTTATTAAGAAAATGGTCCAAGTTTGAAAACAAGAAGGTTTTGAAAACAAATAGGAGATTTTGAAAATTAAAGAAGGAGAGAAGAAGAAGAGACTATCCTAGAGCATAAAGTAAAAGCTAGGGAGGAAAGATCTAACCAAGAGATAGCAAGATTTATGACATAAGTCAAGCAAGAATTCCCTCCTTTGTATTAAACCTCAAGCAAGCCAAATGAGAAAAGAATATATAGTAAATTCACGAACAAATATTTGTATCTTGGCTGAATAATTTATTCATTAGAAAGTGTTTGCTTGGGTTTAATGTTAAACCCTTTAAAATATTTGGTTTTGGAATTTAGGTTCTAAGTCACTATTATGGATCGTAAGCTCATTCCAGTCAAAACCTTTCTTTGGTTCGAGATTAGCACAGTTCAAAATCTCAAATTGGTTTGTGTTTATCCTGGTAAAAACCCCAGTTCGGTTTGTGAGTTCAGTACAGTTCAAAAGCTCACCTTGGTTCGGGATAACTCTATAGAAAATCTCATTTTAGCTTGGGGACTAACTTCTTCAAGTCATTGTTTCAAAGGAAGACTAATCGCTTCAATCCAATGTTTGGAAAGAATACTAACCGCTTCAATCCACTGTTTGGAAGAAAGACTAACCGCTTCTCTCCATTGTTTGTTATTTGGTTGGAAGTTAGCCTGAAACTTCATTTTTCCTTGTGTAAGGAGGTTTGAGAGTTCAACTTACTAAAAGCTCTTAAGAATTACTAGATTCTCTCAAGATCAAATATTGGAGAGAGGATTTAGGTCATTTCATTTTTTATTGAACCTTTATAATTCCTGGTGTCATTTATTTTACCTGTAACTCTTTATTTTTTGCATATTTATTTTCCGCTGCTAATTTCAAAAAAATAGTTTTATCAGAATGTTTTTAAACTCTAGTTATGATAAAGAAAGTTTTTCAAACTACCGTTTTTATGAAACCCGTAATTCACCCCCCTCTTGTGTGTGGAGTCACATGTCCAACATCCATATAAATCTCCAACACCACTTACCTAGAAGAGTTAGATTATCTATGTGGAGCTCATGAATGCCAAGACCTACATTTTCTTAGGTTTACAACCATCCAAACAATTGATCCAAAGGTTCTTCATTTTATCATCCACCATACCCCATATAAACCTCCTTTAAATTTGGATAATCTTCTTCCAAATGTTAACATGCATCTTCATGAAGGATATGAAGAAAATGTGAATTGAATTCAACATTGAATTGAGAAGAACCACTCTACCCTCAAGTGCTCTCAAGACGAGAATTAACCCCTACAAGCAAGCCAAGATACTTGAAGGTAATATTTTAGTGGTAACAATGAATAAAGTCAATAGTTATGTCGAAGAAATCGGGATCAACATTAATCCCTATGAGACTACTCTTAGCAAAGTTGACCTGAAGGCCATATGCTAGCTTGAAACCTCTTAGATAACTTTAATGGTCCATAAATTATCTATCAAATCATAAGCTAACATTAGAGTATTATCGACATAATATAAGTGGAAGATGACTAAGTTTGAAGATCCAACCCTAAAATCAGGAAGGAGATCCAACTTAACAGGTTGGAAAAGAATATCACTTACATTCTATAATAAGTAGCAAAAGCAAATGGGCTAACGAACCTCCTTACTTCAAACCCCTATGAATACTAATATTCTAAGTTGGACAACTATTAACTAATATAGCTAAATTTCCAACAAACACATAAACACACATTCAAGTATGCCACTTATCATTAAAGTCAAGAAAAACCAACTAACTGAATTTTAAACTTTTTTAAAATCCACCTTAAGGATAAGAAAATCTTTCTTTATTATTTTGGTCAAATCAAGCAATTAATTCACATCAACTATCCATCAACCCATACCTCTGATTTATTTTATACACCATCTTTAGAAAAAGGAGAGTAAAAGCTTAAAAAAACAAGATCAATGATATATGAAGATTTTCCCTTTTTGAAATAATATCTATAGATGATACAAAGAACTTAATTTATTATGCATTTAGTAATTAATATTTGTGTTTTTATTTTAAAAAGAAATAAAGAATTGTTATGGAATTTTAGCACTAATATGACATTTTCATTAGAAGTACACTTTCCGCAATATTTGTTATGACATTTTAGCACTAATTTTTTTTTTAGTTTTGTAAATGAATGGAGTGAAATGGAAATAAGCGGAGTGGGATGGAGCATAATAAAAAATTTCATTCGGTCCTTTGGATATTTTGCGACTAAACATGATAAGTTATTCATTTCACCCAAATTGGATGGAAATAAATATGATAGTGAGTGATGTAATAAAATGGAATTGATATCACTCCATTAGGATTTGTCGTCTAATTTTAAATAATCTAGAAAATGAAATTTAATTTTATTCCATCTAGTATCACTCAACTTCATCCATCCAGACAAAGCATAATTTTGTTTGTTTAGTTTTGATTCTTGAAAGAATGTCATTTTGCGCTTGATCCTTATTCTTTTGTTTTAGTCTCTCTAAAGTTTTTTTTATGTTAGAATTGATATTAAGTTTAAATATGTTTTTGATCTCCTAAATGTCTCAAAATTCTATTTTAGTTCTCAAATATTTTGCTTCGAATAATTGTCCAACTGAATTTTTGTATCTCCAATTTTAGTCACGGTGTAAAGTTTTGCACTTTCCCTCACCGGTAGAAAAGTGTGCAAAATCTACAATCTTAAAAATAAAATACTAAAATTAAAGATGAAAAAGTTTAAAGGGATCATTGTTCAAGGAACAAATTTTATAGGGTTAAATCGAATTTTTAAAATATTTAGGGAGTAACTTTAGGTGTTAGTTTAAAGGGTTAAATATGTATTTAGTCCCTCTAAATATTGGCAGTTTCAGTTTTATTCCCTTAAAAAACTTTATTAAAAGAATATTCCTCCTAATATTTACCGTCTATACTTTTGGTCCCTGGCGTCAAATCTATATAACGGAATGTGATGTGGCAGTACATGTGACTTACATTTGAAAGTTAACAGTTAAAATGTATGCCACTTAAGAGTTTACAATACTAACTGCTTCACTACTATATTATAACCTTCAGATAATGTTAAAGTTATTTCCAATTTTTCTCTTTAAGAAACCCTAATTTTTCCAAAACTCTATTAATGGTTGTGGCATCTCCAGTTGCCCCTTGATGCAAGTTTGCACCTTCCATTGCCAACGACATTACGAATTTAACTATTTGGAAGGTATCGTATTCTATTTTCAATTGTAGTTGTGTACGAAGATTTTGAAGTTTCAACTTGTGTGGTTCTTCCTTGAAGTAGGTTATGACATTGAAATTTATGGTCCTAGATGTTTTATTTGGTGTGTTTCAGACAGGTTTGTCCCACATGTCTCTTTCTTTTTTGCTTTTTTTTATAATTGTTTATTTTTTCTTTATCCCATAGTTTTAGAGTTTCTTTATCGAAATGTTAATAAGTTTCAGTTATGTCATGTTGAAATAATTAAGTATAATAACATAGCATTGGTTGTAGTTTTCATTTGACCGAAACAGCCTTATAGTTATTATATATTGATATTATACTGATTAGATATTTAATGTCTGATTAATGTTTTCTAGACTTGAGTATTGTAGTTATGTAAAATTATTTTCAAATTACCCCTTACCATATATGTAATGTACAGGAGTTGGACTTTTTTAAGGTGGTATTTTACACTAGGGGTTGTTTTATAAAGATCTCGAGTTAAGATATGAATATGGGGATACTTATGCATAAAATGAACAAGATACTGATTACGGGTCCTTTTTTGAAGCTCATGACGAAATTAAGGGGATGGGTTCAGAGTTTAATGTTGATAGTGTGAAAATATGGTGGAAGCATGAAGGTGGAATTTTGGAAAAATATCTCAAACCCTTTATAAATGATGAGGATACATCATTGTTATCTCTATTTGCTGAGAGAAATCAGTGTGAAGTCGAAATTTATATTGAGGACAAACCATATACATGTGAGTTCACATATATGGATATGTTAAGAGAAATAAATAAGGGGCAGAAAAGTGTTGAGAGATGAGGATGATGGTTAGTGTAGTGAATCAAGTGATGAAACTATCAAAGCCTATACATTTTCAAGATAGTGAAGAAGAGAGAATGTATGATTTTGATGAACACTTTGATAACGGATTAGTTTTAGGTTGGATGAAAGTGATCAAAGGAGGAAGGATGTTGATGGTGTTACCACCAGTGAACCTCCCAACCTTAGTTTTGCCATAGAAGAGATGGAAAAGGAACATGTCATAGAAGAATATTACATGATTGATGTACTTGATAGTGGGGCATATGAAGATAGTTATAAGGATAAACATGTAGTGATTAGGTATAACGAAGAAGAAGCAATGACAAAGGATTTCACCTTCAAGTTTGGAATGAAGTTTTCTTCTTTGAAGCAATTTAAGAAGGCTATACTAGAGTACAATGCTTTAAATGGTATGAAGGTTAGATTTTCCAAAAATGATGCCAAGAGGCATAGGGTTGTATGTAAGCATAAGATGCATTGTAACTACATTGTTCTATGCAGCAGGGTTTTAAGAAGCACATCATATAAGGTCAATACTTTGTTTGAAAAACACAAATGTGGCAGACAGTTCTTCAATAAAAATGCCAAGATTGATTGGGTTGCTAAAATGATTGTAGACAAGTTGAAGAACAATAATAAGATGAAGTTAAATGAAGTAGTCATATGTAAGGTTAAGGTAGCTGATATCACTGGTTGTAGGACTTTCAAATCTAGGAAACTTGTTAGACAAATTGTAGAAAGGGGCTCAAGTAAGCAATACAGTTTGTTATGGTCATATGTGTAACACCTCGTTTTTCATATTTAATTAGTTGTGTTATTCTAATTAAATTTGTATTTTATGCGTTTAGGGGTAGATGGCCTAAGAGGAGAGAGCACACCCTTTAGAAATAAAATGAGACTTTTATTTAATTTCAATTGATTTAATTATTTAAATTGAGAAAAATAGAGTTTGTGGTAGAAATTAGAAGTTAGTGGAAATTTTGGGTGTGGGAGTAATTAGCAAAAGATGAAGGTATCATGAGAAATATTAGAAACAAATAAGTAGGTTTTATTTTATTTTTTAAAATAAAATATTGGGAAAAAATAGGTTTAGTTTACAATACATGAAATAAGAGCAATTGGAGAGAAGAGGCAGCAAGGGTTCGGAAGAGGGAGAGCTAAGAGGAGACACCATTGATAAAGATAAGAGATTCTAAAATTCAAAGGTAATGGAGGAGAACTGTTCATGTGTGGGTGCTTAGGCAAAGAGGATATAAAAGGTTCCTTATCCTCCTCCTTTGGGGTTTTCCCTTTTCACCATTGTTGAATAGTTTAGAGCTTGAGATGAGTTTTCGTAGAACTCTTTCATGATATATGTGTTTTGATATTAAATTTTGTGTACTAATTTCATGTCAATTTCGTGTGAATCTATCTTATTATGAAAACGATATCGGAATAATAAAGTATAATCAGCTTCTTGATTGGCAAGAAACCCACAAGGATAGGAAAAAAAGGAAGCAAGAAAAACACAATGAAATTGGTTATAAATTGCTATTCTTTATTTTCTCTTAGGAGCAAGATTACAAGTGTTATAGAGTAGCAAATAACTTCTCTCACTCTAATTAGGATTTGCATTATGCAATAATTAGAGCTAGTATGTTATTTGTAAGAAAACTAAAACACTAAACTAATGGGCTTTTACACACAGGCTCACTACACAAGGTAACTTAAACAATTGGGCATAACAAACAGACCCAATTCGACGTGTTAACAATCCTAGCATACTTCAACTACAGCATGTGAACAGACTTTGATGGCATGCTAATCATCATGTATGATTGTCGAACCAAGAAGCTACCCTTTGAGCATACTAGAGTTCGATCCAATATCTCATTAATCTCCACCTTGGAACAAACTCTATAACATCAAGGGAACAAACTAGATTTCTTCATGCAGCTTTATCAACTGCGTACAGTGGAAAAACTTGCAACTTGGTAATGTCTTGGTGATCATATCAGCAACATTGAGATATGTCGAAACCTTCAGCACTTAGACTTCTCCATGCTCGATTACCCCTCTGACGAAATGCAGCCTCACATCGATGTGCTTGGTTTGCTCATGATAGGATGAACTCTTCGACAAGTGTATAGCACTTTAAATATCACATTTAACAGTGATAACTCAACCTTGAAGTTTCATCTACTTAGCAAAACCTTCAAGCCACAATTCTTCTTTCACAACTTCAGTGAGGGAGATATATTCTGCTTCAGTGTTTGATAAGGCAACAACCTTCTAAAGTGTTGTTTTCCAACTAATTTTTGTTCCAAACATAGTGAACACATATCCAAAAATAGATTTTCTGGAATACATACAACCTGCATAATCAGACTCGACATACCATTTGATTTCTGCTTTATTATTTTCACCACAAGCTCCACCATAAATTAGGACTCTATTCAGAGACCCATTTATGTACCTTAGAATCCACTTTAATGCTTTCCAATAAGCTTTTCCATGATTTTCCATGTACCTGCTTACAATATTTATTGCATATGCTATGTCGGGTCTAGTACAGACCATAACATACATCAAAGAACCTATTATGTTAGCATATGGGATGTTATTCATATAACCTCTTTCAACCTCAGTATTGGGACATTGATTTGTACTCAGCTTGAATTGAGGGTTTGTCGGAGTCACAACGGACTTTGAATTCGACATACCAAATTTTTCGAGGATCTTCCGTAGGTATGTCTCTTGAGATAAGCATAATTTTGACTGCTTTGTGTCTCTTCGGATGTCAATCCCAAAACTCCTGGATGTAGCTCTCAGATCCTTCATATCGAACTCCTTATTGAGTTCAACCTTCACCTTTATTACATCATCGACATTCTTTCTTTCTATGAGAATATAATCCATATAAAGCAATAAAATAACAAATGAATTTCCAGGTCGAAATCTGAAGTAAACACAGTGGTCGAACTGACTTCTAATGACACCTATGTGTGCCATGAACTTGTCAAATATCTTATTCCACTGTCGAGCATATTGTTTCAGTCCATATAAAGATCTATTCAACTTGCACACATAATCTTCCTTTCCCTTTTCTGCATACCCTTAAAGTTGCCTCATCAAGATTGTTTCATCTAGATCTCCATACAAGAAAGCAGCCTTCACATCCATTTGTTCCAGTTCTAGGACAAATTTTTCCACCATGGCAAGTAACATTCAAATGCACATGTGCTTCACAATAGGAGAGAGCACATCATTGAAGTCAACACCTTATTTCTGAGTGAAACCCCTTGCGACCAATCTTGCCTTGTATCTCTTTGATGTTACTCCTTTGATTCATTCCTTAACGTTGAAAATCCACTTACAGCTGACTAACCTGGCTCCAGCAAGTTTCTTGATCAGTTACCAAGTGTGGTTATCATGAAGAGACTTTATCTCATCGTCCATGGCCTTCAGCCATTCAGTCTTATTTAGACTCCTCATAAATTCCTTATAGTCTCTAGGTTCTTCATCTAGAACCTCACTTGTAAAGATTAAGGTATAACCTATGAGATCTGCATACCCAGATCTTTGAGGTGGCTTGATGACACTTCTCAGCCTATCTCTTGCCAACAAGTAGTCATTGACAATTTCCTCAACTTCCTCAGTATCTTCAGCATCTTGTGTTTCTTCTTCGACTTGATCTAGGATACGTAATTCAGCATCAACATGCTACACCTCAACAGGAATCTCTTCATGTTCCATCTCTTCTACAAATCTCTGTGCACTTTGAATAACTTCATCGGTTTTCTTGAAAGCCAACTCAGCTTCATTGAAAACTACATCTCGACTGGTGATACACCTCTTGTGACCTAGCTCTAGGAACCTGTAGCGGGGTATTCGTTACCTTTAGATTTATTGACTAAATCAAAAGTAAATCATACAATTCGAGACGCCACCGCACTTCTATTTATCCAAAGGAAAGGTTAGAAAGCGAACAAAAATCGAGAAGTTTTATCAAATCAAAAACTAATAAAAATGTCAGAGATCTGGGTAAGGGGGTTGGTTATGCAATGGGAAGGTTTTAAGCACCAAAACCATCCTTAGTACTCTAAGGAATCCCTTTTTGCAAATGTTGTATGGTAGGTTGGTATTTGTGAAAATATTTATGCAAACATGATTGGGGGGATGAGAAAAGAATATACAAATTATTTACAATTTTGTTGTTTGAATGGATAAACCCATTGCCTACTGTAACACCTCAAAATTTGCCTTCCTCACTTGGGACTAGCTTAGCATATTGTATTTTCATTTTGTAGGGCATTAGGCATTACATTTTTGCATACCATGTGGAAACATTGAGCAAGTCATCCTCCTAGGTCTTTCTCAGAAGATGAAGAGGTTAAAGATGCCAGCCTAAGGGTTTTATGAATTGATCACTAGCCATCTGAGGGTTTGTGCTTCAATTAGGGTTTCTTGGTTCCTCAAGGAGATTGGGTATTATCTTGGTTGAAATGGTACATCATCATCATCAAGGTTCATTATTCCTGATCAGATTCCTTGAGATTAGGGTTTTGACCTCTGGTCAACCCTAATCAGTTGCATTATGCCAATCAGGGTTTTCTTCAAGGAGATGAGGTCTTCATGGAGATGGATATCATCATGTGGTTTTATTGAGCTTGTATAAGCTAGGGTTTCATGTTGGAGCCATTTCATCAAGAGGTTGAGGCTCAAATTCATCTGTGCATGACCAAAGCATCTATCAACTGCAAAAGTCAACTGCATGGTCAACTGTTGGATTTGGAGGTGGGAAGTGATTAGAAATACTTGATTCATGTTCAAACAAGTCTCATTTGACATTTCAAACATCAACATGGAAGAAAATAAAGTCAGGACAAAACTTTCCAAAAATAGTAAGTGACTTGTAATTCAAAATTGCCTAAAATGGAAAGGTTTTCAACTCAAGATTACATCATCAAGAAAGCTTCAAATGAAATTTTGTTGAACATGAAAGTTGTATATCTTTCTCTCCCATTTCCAAAAAGTCCAAGATCATCAATTTCTCATGTGTGGTTAAGGAGATATGATCGAAACTTGACCAAGTGAACATGGAACTTCAAATGAGCATAACTTCTTCACCAAAACTCCAAATCAAGTGGCTCTTTTTGCATTGTTCTTGTCTTAACCTCTAGTTTCCAAGTTTGGAATTACATGACATGCATTACATTCACATAAATATTTGAAAATTCAATTTATTTTTGGAGGGAAAAAATGAAATTCAAAATTGGTGAATTATTTGGACTTTTGGCCATTGCAAATGATTTCAAAACATCATTTTGAGTGAAATTAAATGGAAATTCGTATTGTTCACCATGCATTTTCATGCATAAGGGTGAAATCCCAATTTTGCCAAAACACCTCCTAATTGCTAATTCCAATTACCATTGCTTAAGCATGATTAGAAACCTGATTAAGAGGGAGTATATAACACAAATCTCTAACTGTTTTTCACAATTCCCAATCTTAGATCTAGAATCAAAAAAAAGTCTCTCAAAATTCTCTCAATTTTTTCTTCAATTTCTTCACACAATTTGCATATTCATTGCTTAATTCATCATCTGGAATCATCATGGAGCATGTTTGAACCAAGATCCAAGTGAATTCTGCACCTTGAAGCATCTCAAAGCTTGAAGCTCAACAATGGTGAAATCAAAATTCTATTGATTCAAGCTCAATTGAACCTCAAGCCTCCTTCCAATCAACTCTACAAGCTTGCTAGAAGACATTTGAAGCATTGCCAGGCCTGGATTCATCGAATTTCAAAACTGCTCTTCAAGAGGTCACGAAATCTTTTCTCTCTTTTCTCAAATTGCTTGTGCTATTGTTGTAGATCTCTCTGTTGTGATCATGTTGAGCTTTAAATCACTAAAAACCATGCCATATTGAGTTAGATTCGAAGGATTAAAGTTTTGTGTATGAAACTTGAATTGCTCGATTCCAATTGTTTATGATGTTATATGCTTAGCCAATGGTTGATTCGTGACCTACATTGAAAGATCTTCATGTTCATGTGCTCAATTTTAAAAACTGGAAAATTTGTTCTTGAGATTGTTGATTGGTTACTGTTCATGGCGCATGTTTGTGAAGAAGACGGTACAGGACATTAGGCCACGGTTTTGAACCGTTCTCCATGTGGTGCGCTAGGGCTCACCTGTGATTGGCTGCATGGGAATCCCATGCAGCGCGCCAATTCCACTTTTGAAAACCTACCGGGTTCGAGTCCTGGCTTTGCTACATGTTCATGTGCTTCACATATTTTCTCCATGCCTTTCCATGCTATGCTCACATCATTTTTTTTTCTCATTTCATAAATTCATAACAAATTAAATAATGCTCCAAAAAATACCAGGATTTTTGCATTATGATCCTTGATTCCTCTAGTTTTTTATCATCATTTTTCCATAAATTGTGCTTGGCTAGATTTTGTTTTGCCCTAGGGTTTGTGAACATGTATCATATCTTGACATTGCCTTGCTTCTTCATTTCTGAAATGCTCAATTTTAATCCAATGCTCATGAATTTTTACATGTTAAAACTAGATATCTCGCTGGACATTTTGGTGTTGAGTTTGAATTTTTATCAATTGCCATTGCTAATTTATGATTTTTCTAAGTTAGGTGTGACAATTTGTGTCACACCTTGTGATGTCCAACTTGATTGATGAATTTTCCATTCCAAATTAATTCCAAATATTCTGATTTTTTGTATGGTGCTTGATATGAATGTTGTGAATGCTCATGATTTTTGGTGGAATTTTTGGATTTATTTCTGATTTGATTGAGATTTTTCATTCTGGATGGTCATGTTTGAGCTTTTGAATTGTCTTGAATTTCAATTGATTGTGAAATGTTTGTTCTTTATCCAATGGATGTGAAATTTTGCACACTATTTCTAGACATGTTTAGTGGTGTTTTGGATTTGGTTTGAGGTTTTTACCATGTTTCATCTCTGTTTTAGGCCTATGCTAAGTTGGTGTGCCAAGTTGTGTCACATATGTGCTTGATTGTGCTTGCCTTGGCTTATGCAATTTGATTACCATGCCTAATGTTGCCCAATTGCTCTAATTTTTTGTTTGATGATCATGTTGTATGTTCTGTTTACTCATGATTTTTGCCAAAATTATTTGAATCATTTTTGATTTAATGTGAATTTTTTCATTCTGATGTCACAATGTGGTTACAATGTGCATACCTTGCCATGTTTGGTTCATGAAATACTTTTAGTAATTGATATTGAGATGAGACCTTTTGGATTATGTTCTTGATTAATTGAAGTTGATTCATGTCAATTTTCATATTCTGTTTTGGATTTTTTTTCTCCATCTTTGACCCTAGGCCTTGACCTAGTGGTTGGTTGCTTATGTTTGAGCTTTGATTTCAGGTTGAGCATTCAAGTTCCATTGGTGTTGGTGCTCTATCACTTGAGCCTTGGATGTTTACTTTTGACTACTAACTTTGTGTGTTTTGTAGGGTTGTTAACTCATTTGAGTTTGACTTGTTGGCTTATGCCTTTGCTCATTGGGTTTGATTGTTTGATATTCATGATTGTCTGTTTGTCTGTACAGTTGAACTGATTTGTTTGATGTTTCCACAGGTACATAAGTTGCTTAAGTTCATTTTGAACTTGCTTTTGCTTGGTTGCTTAACCACATAGGTATAACTCTCTGACTTCATGTAGTCTGGAAGACCTGTCCTGTTACTTGGGCAGGCACCTGTCTGAAGCCCTCCTTAAGAGGCAATGCTTGTGAATGTTTATTTTTGTGCCAAGCAGGAAAAGTCCTTTGATAAGGCAATTGGCAGATAAAAGAGATGTGTAGTCCATCTCCTGCTACTCAGTGTGTCATCCACTTTGCTCACACCTTGTGTTGATGCATTGTGGATATTAACCCAAGATCTTTGTTGTGTCAGTCATATGTGGAGAAGAGTTCCAACTTTCTGAACTCCCACTTTCATTTGTTTGAAGCTCTCCCAGGCCAGGGATAAGAGCTGTGAGGTCTTACCCTCACTTCCCATTTCATCTGCTTCACCCTAACTCTCAATGTTAGGGTTAAGAGCTAACATCACCCTGTTACAGTGGCTTGTTTGTCGAGGTTGACATGACCCCTCGACTAAAGCTTAACCTTGTGTGAGCCCATCTGTTTGTATATAGTGTGTGTGCTTGCTCTTGTGTTTGTATGACTTTGCTTGTGTTGTTTAGGATAGCTTGCTGCCTGTGCAAGTTAGATAGAAACCTCAACCTAAGACCATTGTGGATTGCATGATAACTATTAGGCTCGAGTCAGTCTCCCTTCTAGTTTGTCATTTCCCAGTCTCTGGTTAGGAGAAAGTTTCTCCCCTGTTAAGGGGAACTACGTTGCCCTGATCCTCATACCAGATGAGGTACGTAGGCAGGAGATCGTACGAGATCTCTCCGGGCACCCTTTTCCTTTTTTGTGTGTGTTTGCTTGACAGTTAGCAGGCTCGAGTACCAGACTCCCTATTAGCTTATTTGTTCAACTTTTTTGTTGCTTTTGACGACTCAGCGTCCGGTTAACCTCTTGTGTGTGAGTGAGGAGGCTGACGTAAGTCCAGCAATTGGCAGTTGGTTTCCTGTGTGTGTTCGTTGGTTCGGAGTCTGATGTAAGTCCAGCGATTGGCATTCGGTTTCCATGTTTGCCTGTTTGTGTGGAGTCTGACATAAGTCCAACGATTGGCAGTCGGTTTCCTATTTGGGTTTTGTTTGGCGTGCGTGAGCCGAACTACGGTAGCTCTGATTCTCATTCCAGATGAGATACGTAGGCATAGGATGCGATATCCTAGCGAGCCCGTTCCCCTCTTCTCCCACCTGTGTTGTTTCCAGTGTGTGTGCATTCTTTTGAGCAGTGTTTAGCAACCTTTCTTCTATTCTTTTGAGCGTGGATCCCGTCGAGTACGACGGATGCGTAGGGGTGCTAATACCTTCCCTTCGCGTAACCGACTCCCGATCCCATCTCTCTCTGGTCGCCAGACCATGTCTTTCCCAGGTTTACTTCGAGCGTTTCCTTTCCCTCTTTTGGGATAAATAACGCACAGTGGCGGCTCTGTTTGTTTTGTTTTTGCCCGCCGGTTGTTTTTCGCGGATGCGACAGCTGGCGACTCTGCTGGGGACTAGAAGTTGACCTCTTGCTGGTCCATCTTCCCTGAGCGAGTCCCTCCTAGCGCTCTCTAGGATAGTCTAGGTTGCTTGTGCTGCTCTATTTATTGCATTTATGATTATTAGGTTGTATATATATTTGCATAAATGTTTGCATGCATCATATTATCATTGTGTTGTCTTCTGTACAGGTGAGTCCTATGATTTGGGGTGGGTGTTCTGAGTGGGGCTAAAACCCAGGCCCGAGTATACACCTAGGATTAGGGTGGTCTCACGTTCCTCACATGTTGGTTGGGCATGTTGTTGCGACGTGACATACCACAAGCCGGATGAGGTTCATCTGAGAGAGCTCTTCCATTGTGGAGTATTCCACCTTGGTCTAGTTACCTCTTTTGACCTATTGACTTCGGTGACCGTTCTTTCCCGGATCTTTGGTTTAGACGATCTTAAGAGAGCTGCAACGGCACACCCGAAAGGGCAAACCCGTTGAGTATCTTTGCCCGATTGTCGAGACCATTATCCGCCTTAGGATGACCTGATTAGAATTCACCTGTGATGGGAGGGTTGATTCTTACAGATGCATGTTTTGATGGTGACTTTGATTGTGACTAATGGTTCAGTTATTGATCAGAGTTCTATTTATAAGTCGGATTTATGGATTTATTTCCGAGACGCCGGAGTTCCGTCCGTGGTATTTATCAGTGGGGATCCGTTTATTTCAGGATTCCCTGGGCTGGTTCAGAGGATGATGGTGATGATGGTGATGTATCTTTCAGTTCCGTTTATTTCGGAACCCCAAGTCGGATTTGTGGTTGCTCAGTACCTCAGATGGTTGTGATCAGTTCAGAGGCCGTAACTCAGTGCAGTGGTTGTTCAGATGACTTGGAGGATGGCACAGTGCATTGCATTCACGCATCAGCATCATCCATATTTTGCATTCATCGGCATCTAACTCATGTCTATCCATACTCAGGGTACATTCTCGATTGAGATTCTGGTTGAGAGACATCCTGATGTCAGAATGTTATTATCGAATTTTTTATCCGTCTCGATGAAACCAGGATCGAAAGATAGAGTGTTCCTCATACGGATAGACATTGCATTCATGTGTGAGTCATAATAACTGTCTTCTATTTTGCAGGTGCCAGCTTCTAACATGTTTGATTGACACAGGAATGATGAATCCACCCAACACAGACATTCTCGAGCTGAAAGAGAAGATGGGAGAGCTGATCAATGTCATGCAAGAGTTCGCCTTGGGGCAGAAAGCAATTGCCGAGAAGGTGGGGAGGATTAAAGACTGGCTGAAGAAGGGGAAAATACAAGGAAACGCTTCGTCATCTGGATCGAAGAAATCCTTTGGTAATGGTCAGCGCCAGAACGAGGGTGACACGAGTGTTGTGCATGCCCAGAGAGGATACGGTGGGGATCATTATTACCAGCACACTGTTGCGGTAACGATTCCTGCTGGTAATCAATTTGTACCACGGTAGCATTAGTTCCCTCAACAGAGAACACAGAGAGCTGGGTACCAATTGAGAGGAAAGGGGACTGATCGTCAATTTGATAAGCCACCCATGACGTATGCTCTTCTGTTGAAGAAGTTGAAAGATCTCGGAATGGTACAATTGAGGACATTAGCTCCATTGAGATCATATCAGAGGCCTCCTAATTATGATGAGAACGCCAAGTGTGAATTCCATTCTGGTGCCTCTGGACATAACATTGAGGGTTGTAGAGCCTTTAAGCATGCTGTTCAATTTTACACTATCACTGAATGTTAATGCCAGTCCCATGTCGGCGCATGGTCAGGTGATGGTGGGTACAATTGCTGAAGATTCAGGTCACGTCTGTGCGGTGGGGGAAGAGACTGACAGTGACTGTGAACTTGACTCGTAGATAAAACTGTGCGTACCAGGGATGGAAGTCCAGAACTGGAAGGCCGAAAAAATCATCATTGTCACTCTACTGGAAGAGTAATATTTTCTGTTTTCAATTTTATCTGCATGAAAGCCATACGTTTTGCCCGAAACGTAATGGTTCATTGTAAGGGCCACCTCATGTGTTTCATTTTGCAACATTTTGCATCAGTAATAAATGGATGTTTTTTCAATTAAAAGCGGTGTTCCTTGTTTTTCATTTATTTTTACAGTTTAAAAATAAAAAATGGCAATGTTTGTTTTCATTTTCCTTCCTTGTGCGTTGTCTCGTTTCGACTTTGGTATTCTTCTGATCTCATTGATAACAATTCGGTTACACCTTTGTATGACTTCGACAAACCGATCTATCATGCCGAAGAAGAAGGCGAAGAAGATTGTGATCTGTTGGAAGATTAGCCAGGTTGTTGAGACAGGAGGAGAAAGTGATTCAGCCGCACGTGAAACGAGTTGAGATAGTTAATCCGGGTACCGACGAGGTCGGAGAGGAAGTGAAAGTTGGTTCCGCCTTGGGGGCGAGTGTCAAGAGCGGAAGTGATGCCATTCGGTCTCAAGAACACCGGTGCTACTTATCAGAGAGCCATGGTGACTTTGTTTCATGATATGATTCATCATGAAATCGAATGTTATGTTGATGACATGATAGCAAAGTCCCAAACAAAAGAGGGGCATCTGGTGGATCTGGCCAAGTTGTTTGACCGGATTGAGACAACTCAGACGGGGGTTGAGTCCGAATCAGTGCACTTGTGGAGTGCTGTCCGGTAAGTTGCTGAGGCTTATTGTGAGCGGAAAAGAGGAATCGAGGTTGATCTTGCTAAAAAAAAGAGAAAAAAAGAGAAAAAAAGAAATGCCTGAACCGAGAACGGAAAGAGAGGTTCGTGGTCTCCTAGGTAGATTGAACTACATTTCACGGTTCATATCTCACCTAACAGCCATGTGTGAACTGTAAGAACAAAAATTGTTCTACAACAGATTCCTTGATTTTGATGATAACAAAGGATGAAACCAAAAATGGCACCCTAACGAAAAGTTTCTAAGTGTGCAGGGTTCTAAAGAAAGAAGTAAGAAATCTGATGATGTCATCAGATAGAGTATCAGATCAGAAGCATATTATCAAATGATTAGAAGCTCTGAAGTTGAAACAAGCTCAAGAAAGTCTAACTCTGAACTAAACAACAAGTATCAGAAGCATCTGAACAAGAAGTAAGTCCTAGAACCTCTGACTCTGAACAACGCTATCTGAAGAATCTATTTAGATCAACATCAGAAGCAAGATTCCAAGGTTCTCCAGAAATACAAATACTCTGATTATGGATTTGCTAATCATGAAAGAGTAACGTTGAAGACAAGTAAAGATTTTCAAATGGATTTCCTAATTGAGAAAGAGACGTTAATC
This sequence comes from Lathyrus oleraceus, assembly GCF_024323335.1. Lineage (NCBI taxonomy): Eukaryota > Viridiplantae > Streptophyta > Magnoliopsida > Fabales > Fabaceae > Lathyrus > Lathyrus oleraceus. The sequence continues at coordinate 5,373,202 of NC_066579.1, read as the reverse complement.
TCCAATCTCAATAAAGAAAATACTACTTGTGGTAAGTAGTCATTTCAAGAAGAAAAAGTCATCCTGCATTAGCTAATTATGTGATGGCGTAACTTCATCTCAATATCCACCAGTTTCAACTACTACTTCAACGAGTATATAAATAGGCTGCAATCAACCTTGAAGAAACAAACAAATCAGCAAGCCAACAAGCCAAAATTATACTGAAACACCAAGTCAAGAAAAACACTCCTTCTCTCTAAGATCTTCACGAAGCTTTTGCTTATAACGTGAAAAACTCTTGTTCTTAATACTGTAATATTTACTTTCTTAGAAGCACTCTAGATTACATAAATCTTTCATTTATTGTTTGTTTGATTTCCTCAAGTGACTTAGTGTAGTCTGTAAACTTGAGAGGACTAAGAGATTTTTCTCTTAGGCGTTGTTTGTAATCTTTCAAGATTAGTGGATTAAGTCCTTGTTGAAGGCGAAATCACCTTGGCCGGGTGGACTGGAGTAGCTTTGTGTTATAAGCGAACCAGTATAAAATCCTTGTGTGATTTTCTTTTTGAAAAGCGCTTATTTTTCCAAACAATTCAAACCCCCCCTTTCTTGTTTTTCTCACCTTCAATTGGTATCAGAGCTCCGGCTCTGTTATTGATTTTCTAATCAAACACTTAACCGTGTAGAGAGATCCAGTACGAGAAAAACAATGGCCCACTCAAATGAAAGAGATTCTTACAATGCCAAGCCTCCTGTTTTTGATGGAGAAAAGTTTGATTACTGGAAAGATAGAATCGAAAATTTCTTTCTGGGTTATGATGCTGACCTCTGGGACATTGTCACAGATGGATACACACCTCCAGTCTTAAATGGAGCTGAAGTTCCCAGGAGTAAGATGTCAGAAGATCAGAAACGTGTCTTCAAAAATCACCACAAGGCCAGAACAATACTTCTAAATGCTATATCATACAACGAATATGAAAAGATCACCAACAGAGAGACAGCCAAAGATATACTTGACTCTCTGAAGATGACCCATGAAGGAAACTCCCAAGTCAAGGAGACGAAGGCTCTGGCGCTTATCCAGAAATATGAAGCCTTCAAAATGGAAGATGATGAAGCTATAGAGGCTATGTTTTCCAGATTTCAAACTCTTATTGCAGGTCTTAAAGTGCTAGACAAAGGATACACAACTGCAGATCATGTTAAGAAGATAGTCAGAAGTCTGCCAAAGAAATGGAGACCTATGGTTACTGCTCTGAAGCTGTCAAAGGATCTGAACAATATCAGCCTTGAAGAACTTGTTAGTTCTCTCAGAAGTCATGAGATAGAACTAGAGGAGGATGAACCTCAGAAAAGGAACAAGTCCGTAGCGCTAAAGTCCAGATCTGAAAGACGGAAACCTGACAGAACCAAAGCTCTCCAGGCAGAAACTGAAGAAACTGACGACTCTGAACCTGAAGACTCTGATGATGAAGAAGAGTTGTCCCTACTAACCAGAAGAGTCAAGCAACTCTGGAAAAAGAGGAACAACAACTTCAGAAGACCAAGACCCAGAGGGGATCGATCAGAGTCAACTTCAAAAGGTAAAGCTAACAAAGATATTACCTGTTATGAATGTAAAGAAACAGGTCATTACAGAAATGAATGCCCCAAGTTGAAGAAGGACAACCCCAGAAAAGAAAGCTTCAAGAAAAACACCTTCAGGACAAAGAAAGGACTGATGGCTACCTGGGATGACAGTGAATCTGGATCATCAGAATCTGACTCTGATGAACAGGCCAACGTAGCACTTATGGCTATCACATCCAGCAGCTCAGACGAAGAATCTGAAGAGGTATTTTCTGAACTTTCTCGATCTGACTTAGAATCATGTTTGTCAGAAACTCTTACATCTTATCAGAAATTAAAACAAAAGTTTAAAAATATTAAAGGCTGTCTTAAAGCAAAATTTGAAGAGTGTAGTGAACTTGAGATAACAATTCTATCACAAGAAGATACAATCAAATCTTTAATGTTAGAAAGAGATGAAGCAAAAACAAAAAGCTCAGAATTAGAAGAAACGTTATCTCAAGCACCACAAACTTCAAATAAAATTATTTATAAGTATGAAGAAGCCTTTCAAGAATTTCTGAAGAATGGGATAGATAGGAGTATTATGGCATCCATGATTTATGGAGTAAGTCAGAATAATAAAAGGGGAATTGGGTATGATCCTAATGAAGATAAAACTTCTGCAAGTGATAAAATTAAATCTCCTTTTTCATATCACTACACACACACACAAGAACACAAATTTAAAAATGCTAGAAGACCCAAAGTTGTAAGAAACTCTGGGAAAACTAATCTAAAAAAACCCAAGAGATTCTGGGTACCGAAAGATAAGATTATCTATGTTGCAGATATCCTATGCAGCAAAGTTCAGACACCAGTCATGGTACCTGGACTCTGGATGCTCGCGACACATGACGGGAAGAAAGTCTATGTTCCAAAGTCTGGAACTTAAAGACGCTGGATTTGTAGGCTTCGGAGAAGATCAGAAAGGAAGGATCAGAGGCTCCGGAACTATTGGTAATGGTACTCTTCCCTCTATATCTGATGTTCTTTATGTAGAAGGATTAATGCATAACTTGTTATCCATAAGTCAATTAAGTGATAACGGTTATGATGTAATCTTCAATCAAAAAACATGTAAAGCCATTAATCAGAACGATGGCTCTGTCCTTTTCACAGGCAAGAGGAAAAACAACATTTACAAAATAAATCTTTCTGATTTAAAAGATCAAAATGTTAAATGTCTAATGTCAGTTCACGAAGAGCAATGGGTATGGCATAGACGCTTGGGCCACATTAGCATGAGGAAACTTTCTCAACTAAATAAACTCGAGTTAGTCAGAGGCCTACCAAAACTGAAGTTTTCTTCAGATGCTCTGTGTGAAGCTTGTCAGAAAGGAAAATTTTCAAAAACATCTTTTAAAAAGAAAAATGTTGTTTCTACCTCTAAGCCTCTGGAACTTCTTCACATTGACTTATTTGGTCCTGTGAAAACAGCATCAGTTAATGGAAAGAAGTATGGACTAGTCATTGTTGATGATTACAGTCGCTGGACATGGGTAAAATTCCTAAAGCACAAGAGTGAGTCTCACTCTGTATTCACAAGTTTCTGTTCCAAAGTGCAAAAAGAATTTGACTCTAAAATTATTAGAGTCAGAAGTGATCATGGTGGAGAATTTGAAAACAAAGATTTTGAAGAATTATTTGATTCTAATGGAATATCCCATGATTTCTCCTGCCCTAGAACTCCACAACAAAATGGAGTTGTAGAGAGGAAGAATAGGACACTCCAAGAGATGGCCAGAACCATGATCAATGAAACTAATGTAGCAAAGCATTTTTGGGCAGAAGCTGTAAATACAGCGTGTTACATTCAGAATAGAATCTCTATAAGACCTATTCTTGAAAAGACTCCCTATGAACTGTGTAAAGGAAGAAAACCCAACATCTCATATTTTCATCCTTTTGGATGCTCTTGTTTTATATTAAATACTAAAGAACATCTGAACAAGTTTGATTCCAAAGCACAGAAAGGTATTATGTTAGGATACTCAGAACGCTCTAAAGGCTATAGAGTATACAACACAGAAACCAAAATTGTGGAAGAATCAATTCATGTCAGATTTGATGATAAGCTTGACCCTGAAAAGTCAAAGCTAGTTGAAAAGTTTGCAGATTTGGAAATCACTCTTGTAGAATCTGAGAAAACTCCAGAAGCAACTGTCACTCAGAACCCTGAAGAAATAAAATCTCCAGAAATTCCAAAGAAGGTCAAAAGTCGTATCAATGTATCTGAAGATTTGATTCTGGGAAACAAAGACGAACCAGTCAGAACAAGATCTACCTTCAGAACCTCTGAAGATACTCCTCTGGGACTGGTATCTCTGATTGAGCCTATGTCTTGTGATGAAGCTCTTCAAGATAACGATTGGGTGGCAGCTATGCAAGAAGAATTGGATCAATTCTCAAAGAATGATGTCTGGGATCTCGTTCCTAAACCCAGAGGCACTCATGTTATTGGAACCAGATGGGTTTTCAGAAACAAGCTGAACGAGAAAGGAGAAGTTGTCAGAAACAAGGCTCGACTGGTAGCTCAAGGTTATAGTCAACAAGAAGGTATTGATTATAATGAAACCTTTGCTCCAGTCGCGAGGTTAGAATCTATTCGTCTTCTTGTATCTTTTGCTATTAATCACTCTATCAAATTATACCAAATGGATGTCAAGAGTGCATTTCTTAATGGTTATATTTCAGAAGAAGTGTATGTCAATCAACCTCCAGGCTTTGAAAATTCAAACTTTCCAGAACATGTTTTCAAACTTAAGAAATCCTTATATGGACTTAAACAAGCTCCCAGAGCTTGGTATGAACGATTAAGCAATTTTCTTCTGGAACAAAATTTTATCAGAGGGAAAGTTGATTCTACACTCTTCTGTAAAAACCTTAATAATGATCTCATGATATGCCAGATTTATGTTGATGATATTATTTTTGGTTCTGCTAATATCTCTGTTTGCCAAGAATTTTCTAAGTTAATGCAGGCAGAATTTGAAATGAGTTTAATGCAAGAATTAAAGTTCTTTCTGGGAATTCAAATTAATCAAACTCCAGAAGTCACGTACGTCCATCAAAGTAAATATATTAAAGACGTTCTGAAGAAGTTTGATATGACTGAATGCAACTCTACAAAAACTCCCATGCACCCAACTTGCATTCTGGAAAAGGAAGAGGTAAGCAACAAGGTTTGTCAGAAGCTCTATCGAGGTATGATAGGCTCTCTCCTCTATCTGACTGCTACTCGTCCTGATATTCTCTTTAGTGTCTGTCTTTGTGCCAGATTCCAATCAGATCCTAGAGAATCTCATTTAACAGCAGTTAAGAGAATTCTTAAGTATCTGAAAGGAACTCCTAACCTGGGCCTGATGTATGAGAAAACATCAGAGTATAGACTCTCGGGTTATTGTGATGCAGATTATGCAGGAGATAGAATAGAACGAAAAAGCACATTTGGGAATTGCCAGCTTCTGGGAAACAATCTAATCTCCTGGGCTAGCAAAAGACAGTCAACTATTGCTCTATCAACTGCAGAAGCAGAATACATCTCAGCATCACTGTGCACAACTCAGATGCTCTGGATGAAGCATCAGCTAGAAGATCTACAAATCTTTGAGAGTAACATTCCTATCTTTTGTGATAATACTGCTGCTATTTGTTTAAGTAAGAATCCCATTCTACATTCCAGAGCCAAACACATAGAAATAAAACATCATTTTATCAGAGACTATGTTCAGAAAGGAATAGTAACATTGAAGTTCATTGATACAGAACATCAATGGGCAGATATCTTTACTAAGCCTCTAGCTGAAGATAGATTTCTTTTTATCTTAGAACATCTGAACATTAAAAATTGCCCTGAGTGAAATATGGCTCTGAAAATGTAAAATGTGACTCTGATGTAAACAAATGTACTTCTGCCTCTGACTCTGATACTTCTACCAAGTTAAGAAGATATCTGAGTTAGAAATCTTCAGAAACCAATCCTTTGGTATTCCTGAAGATCAGATACATCAACACGTGGAGCTCTAAACGTCTAACCCTAGAACTTCTAGACAGCTGTCAAGAGAAATCAAAGGTCAGAACGTTTGAAATCTCCTAGAGCAGTGTGCGTACTGTTGGGATTAGACATTCATTTATATACTTCTGGAGTTTTCCCCCCAAACGTGCTATTTTGATTTTTGTGCTAACGCTGGAATGTGTGTCGTTTTGCATGTTTTTACTTAGAGTATATAAACACCTTCTCTCACTTTTCACACTTATCACTCTCACTCACTCTAAAACCCTAAACCCTCTCTCGAAGCATTCTCTGCAAGTTCTTCATCAATCTTCTTCTTCTTCTTCATGGATGCTCAACAACAAGAAGTTTTTAACTTCTCTCAACAGATGGAATCAAGTTCTAATCCCCAAACCTCAAACACTCAAACTCCAACCGTTACTGGCGTCACCGTCACCCCTGTCTACAAAGAACCTCACGTTCTTGACCGTGAACGCCATATCAACCTTTCAACTCCTTTTGAAGGTTTGGACGTGTTGTGTGAATCATTAGTTGATTTCGACAACCTAAGAAGAAATGGCGTTGATCTAACTGGAGAACTTCTTCAACAAGGGTGGGAAAATTATTTCCAAAGGCTTTATGGTCCTATTTACCCACTTCTTATCAAAGAGTTCTAGAGACATGCTGATGCAGATGACAACTTCATCGTCTCATTTGTTCTGGGAGTGAAGATTGTTATTACTGAAGCGTCTATTGCTTCCTTGTTGAATATGGAGCAAAGTGGAGGAAAAAGGATTTACAACATTCCTCCTAGGTCAAAGCGCATCACTGAAGTCATCAACCCAACAATCTTCAAGCCCAATGTTGAAGGAAACCCCTCTAAGAACAAAGAGCTACACCAGAACCTCAGAGTGTGGCTGAAGATTATTCTGGGAACTATCCACCACCGTCCAGCCTCCAACTCTTCTGATTACATTAATGCAGACTAGAAATGCATTCTGTACTGTATTCAGAAGGGTGTGAAGATCAACCTCCCTGCTCTCCTCTTCAGATATCTGAGAGATTCAGTCAGAGAAACCAGGAATAACATGAAGCCCAGATCCTACATTCCTCTGGGAAGATTGCTATCTGACGTCTTCATTGAGCATGGACTAGTAGATGAGCTGGAAAAGACCAAGTTGATGGATGATCTGGCAATTGATGTGGGGAAGCCTCTGAATGCCAGAAACCTCAAGAGTATGGGGATAATCAAGAAAATACAAGTCAAGCCAACTCTGGATACATCCTGGGATAGTTTGAAAGATCAGAGGAAGATGCCTCATGGCCTTGCCAGATTCTTCAAGAATGAGCCCAGAGACGTTGTTGCCATCTATCTTCATCGTCTGCTGGAAGAAGGTGTTGACGTCTCTGATTTCAGCCTCGATGACTGTCTGGACTCTAAAGAAGACTTAGTCAGATACAAGAGAGGTATTTCTGAGAAGAAGATAGCACCTCCAGCAAAGAAGGCCAGACTTGAAGGAGCTTCTGGAAGCGGATCTTCAGCTCCTCTGCAATTTTCTACTGGTAAGTCTGTTCCTCCTGCTACCTCTGAATTCATGATGGCTTCCTCTAATCCTCTCTCTTCACAATCCATTTATACCACCTCTGACATTACACCCTCAATCACCAGAACCTCCCAACCTACACCAGTTCTAAACATAGCAAGAACTTTCATACCTCCCTCTATACCTGCACAAACTCACCAAAGCACCTCATTTTCATCATCCTCTGAACCTGAATCACCTCCTTATGTTTCCCTTTCTTCTGACCAAGAACTTTCTGATCCTGGTTCCCCAACCATAGCCACACTTTATGCTCATAGACTTGCTTCACAACAAACACAAACCACAGAACCTGAAATAACTTCACCACTACAACAAACAACCACCATACCCTCTGAAACTCAACCCTCTGAAATTCAACCATCTGATCCCCACACCTCTGATATCACCCCACCAAACATTCCCGCTGTACCTGAAGCAGACTCTAACCCTTTAGACCTAAATCCTCTTTATGCTTCATCCCCCAGTCTTCAACCAGAAGCAGAATCTGAACCCCAACCTGAGTCAGAATCTGAACCTCAAACCTTGAATCTCAGCCCTCCACCTCATACCTCTGAACCAGAACCTGAACCTGAACTTTCTAAACCTACCCTTAAGGAAGCCATTATGATGATTGCAGAGGCTTCAGTTCAAAAGATCGATTCTCTGGTCTCTAACTCTGAAATCAGTGATGATCCTGAATCTGTAAGGACACACTGGAACAGAGTCATTGGCTGGATGACATCTGAGTCTTTTAGGCTGAAGAGTATCTCTGAACAAGTCAGAAATGACTACATCAGAGATGCTGAGGCAAGACTCCAGGAGAGACTTGCTAGAGAAGCTGAAGCCAGAAGGCTGGAAGAAGAGAGGTTGGCCAAGGAAGCTGAAGAAGAAGCAAAAAGGCTAGAAGAAGAAAGACTTGCTAAGGAAGCTGAACTCCTAAGGCAAAAGGAAGCTGAAGCCAAGGCTCTGGCAGATGCAGAAGCTCAAGCTGCTGCTGAAGCTGAAGCTCAGCAAGCTCTGACTCTGGGGGAGTCATCTTCTGTGATTCCTACGGTTCTTCAGACTCTGAAAGAACTCAAGCAAGATCAGAATGAACTCCGGGCAAGAATGGACAAGCAAGATACTGTCAACGAAAACATCCAGAACATGCTTGCTATGTTGCTTCAGAGAATGCCTCCGCCTCCGAACCCTTAGGCACTTAGGAGTTATTTGTTTTTTGCTTGCCTATTATTTTTGCTTCTGTCTTCTTTTGGCTCTGATGTTTTTCTTGTTCCTTTGAATCTGATGTTTTGTTTGTTGCCTTTGTGCTTCTATCTATGAATTCCAGTTTTTCTCTTGATTTATTTTCTCTTTACTTATTTTCTACTATGTCTTTTTGATTCTGACAAAAAGGGGGAGAAAGTAATTATTAGCTCTGATGAAAATATTGTCTAAAACCTTAAGCATTCTGCAACATATTTTTCATATAAATAAAATTATCTAACTTGGACTTAAGAAATTGCAGAGAACTTCAGAAACCTCTTTACTTAAGAAACTCTGGTAAGAACTTCTGAACTCCCTAGCATTATCTCAGGGGGAGCTTCTGTCTATCTGATCTAATTTTATTCATGTTTCATCTGCTAATTTAAGTTGTTTTGTCATCATCAAAAAGGGGGAGATTGTAAGAACAAAAATTGTTCTACAACAGATTCCTTGATTTTGATGATAACAAAGGATGAAACCAAAAATGGCACCCTAACGAAAAGTTTCTAAGTGTGCAGGGTTCTAAAGAAAGAAGTAAGAAATCTGATGATGTCATCAGATAGAGTATCAGATCAGAAGCATATTATCAAATGATTAGAAGCTCTGAAGTTGAAACAAGCTCAAGAAAGTCTAACTCTGAACTAAACAACAAGTATCAGAAGCATCTGAACAAGAAGTAAGTCCTAGAACCTCTGACTCTGAACAACGCTATCTGAAGAATCTATTTAGATCAACATCAGAAGCAAGATTCCAAGGTTCTCCAGAAATACAAATACTCTGATTATGGATTTGCTAATCATGAAAGAGTAACGTTGAAGACAAGTAAAGATTTTCAAATGGATTTCCTAATTGAGAAAGAGACGTTAATCTCCAATCTCAATAAAGAAAATACTACTTGTGGTAAGTAGTCATTTCAAGAAGAAAAAGTCATCCTGCATTAGCTAATTATGTGATGGCGTAACTTCATCTCAATATCCACCAGTTTCAACTACTACTTCAACGAGTATATAAATAGGCTGCAATCAACCTTGAAGAAACAAACAAATCAGCAAGCCAACAAGCCAAAATTATACTGAAACACCAAGTCAAGAAAAACACTCCTTCTCTCTAAGATCTTCACGAAGCTTTTGCTTATAACGTGAAAAACTCTTGTTCTTAATACTGTAATATTTGCTTTCTTAGAAGCACTCTAGATTACATAAATCTTTCATTTATTGTTTGTTTGATTTCCTCAAGTGACTTAGTGTAGTCTGTAAACTTGAGAGGACTAAGAGATTTTTCTCTTAGGCGTTGTTTGTAATCTTTCAAGATTAGTGGATTAAGTCCTTGTTGAAGGCGAAATCACCTTGGCCGGGTGGACTGGAGTAGCTTTGTGTTATAAGCGAACCAGTATAAAATCCTTGTGTGATTTTCTTTTTGAAAAGCGCTTATTTTTCCAAACAATTCAAACCCCCCCTTTCTTGTTTTTCTCACCTTCATGAACCCATATTCAAGCTGAAGAAAAAAAAATCGAACGGTCAGGCGAAATAATGATTGCCAAGGGGCATTGAAAAATAAAAGAATAAGTTGCAGGAACCTCTGATTCTGATGCCTCCCATGGAAGGAACAACTGTTAATCTGGTACTTGACAGCCCTCGAGGAGTCTATGGGGTGTGTATTGGGGCAGCATGATGAGTCTTGTCGAAAAGAGCATGCAATTTACCTTAGCAAAAAGTTTACCGACTGTGAAACAAAATATTCACTGCTCGAGAAAACTTGTTGTACTTTGGCATAGGCTGCTCGCCGACTAAGACAGTATATGCTGGTTCATACCACTTTGTGGATTTCCAAGACGGATCTGATCAAGTACATGTTTGAAAAGCCAGCATTGACCGGACGGGTTGCGAGATGGCAAATGATTTTTGACTGATGTGATATTCAGTACACCTCTCAGAAGGTAGTCAAGGGGAGTGTATTGTCTGATCACCTTAACGAGCAACCCATTGAGGATTATCAACCAAGGAAGTTTGAGTTCCCTGATGAGGACATCTCGAGGTGCTCAAATCGAAAGATTGTGAGGAACCGATCCCGGAGGAGGGGCCTGACCCTGGATCCGAACGGATTCTGATGTCTGATTGGGGGAGGTTAATGTGGATGAGTTAGTGTCGTTCTGGTTGCGCCGAAGAGATCCCACATTCCTTTTGTTTTGCGGTAAAAAAATTTGAATGCACCAGCAAGGGTGGCTGAGTACGAAGCTTGTATCCTGGGTATCGATCTTCGGTGCGTGCGCCTACTGGGGCAAAGCCTTTCTAAGCTGTGTATGGGACAGAAGTCGTGCTACCAGTTGAGGGCCTGATCCGTTAGTGAGAGTCCTGATGGACGTAAAACTGCAAGAGGCTGAACGGTTAAGAACTCGGTAGGACGCGTTGAGCCTGATTGAGGAAAAGAGGTTGGCGGCCATTTGTCATGGGCAGTTGTACCAGCAGAGGATGAAGCGTGCTCTTGACCGAAAGGTGCGACCTCGTGTGTATCACGTGGGAGATTTGGTGCTGAAAAGGATCCTTCCTCCTCGAAACGATCGTAGGGGCAAGTGGACACCCAACTATGAAGGTCCATCCGTGGTCAAGAAGGTTTTCTCTGGCGGAGCCTTGTTGTTAACGACCATGGATGGCGAGGATTTTCCATCCCCTGTGAATGCGAACGCAGTTAAAAAATACTTCGTATAAAAGACCCGCTGGACGAAAAGAATAAAATAGTCCAGGCAAAAATGGGCATCCCGGCGAACCGAAAATAAAAATGATGAAAAGGTTCGGGCAAAAATTAGGGATAAAACGGAAAAACTGTACACCCGGCAAGTCGAAAACCCCACAAGGGCGGCTTGGGCAAAAAAGGGTATCCCGGTGGACTGAAAACCCGAAAGGGCGGTCCAGGCAAAAGAGGGATTGAAACGAACAACTGCGTCTGGCATGATCGTCTGCGCTTTGGTTAAGGCACCATGGATAATTCCCGACAGGGATCGGTCGGAAGCGTCTTGTTCAGAAGGCAGAAGATATGGAGAGTCTGAGGACATATGGGGTGTAACCGAGTTGAAACTCGATGAGATCACGGTTTCACATTGCCATTAGGATAGATTTTTCCTTTTATGCGCAATTACCTCTTTTCAGGAATTGCTTCCTTTGTATTGCTCAGTTTGAGCCACACTTTTTTTCAATCAATAAAATGCATATTCAGTCAAATAATTTTGTTTTTGTTTTCATAACCGCTTTGATTGCAAAAACATCCGTTTATTTTGATAAAGAATCTTTGCATTTTAAGACATACAGGTCCCTTCCAATGCATGTTTATAAGATTGAAAGCTTGAAATCTTATTCTGAAGGTTGAGTGACCCAAGTGTTGAAATCTTGGCACGCCTGGGGCACGTTTTTGTCTAACGATCTCTTTTGCAGATGCTGTTAGATTTTTTTCACTCACTTGCAGGTTGTGATTGGAAGCCTTTTTGACAAAAGATCCCCGTGGGGTCCAATCAGGGACGAATGAATGGAGGAATGGTGGAAAGACGATGAAAGACGTGCGACGATCCTGGATATTAATCAAGAAGACTCTTCAAAGTCTAAGGACTGGAAAGTTCGTATAAATCCAAGGAGTTCGATCGTCGTAGAGTACGGAGGAGTCGAGAATACAAGGTGATGAATCAGAAAAGTCCAGACGAGTCTGGGAGCTCTCAAAAGTGGAAAGCGGACATTGGATTTAGATGTTGAATACCAGGGTTCGACGAGTCGACGGGTGTTCTGCGCCAGAATTTCCTGGTTTCCCCAAGCAGAGTTGGGATTGTTACTTCCCCGACAGATTCAAGGTCCGAGTCTTCCCCTAGCAAGGTCGGGATGATTATCTCCCCAGCATGTTTGAGATCGGTGTTTCCTCAGCAGCCAGGCCCGAAGGTTGCTATTTCCCCAGCGGAGGTATCTATTGGTAGTGGTTTCTCCAAGCAGGGTCGGGATTGTTATATTCCCAGCAAATCAGAGACTGTTGTTTTCCCCACAGAGTGCGTGGGTGGTTTCTTCCCCAGCGAAATCCCCAAGTGGATCGGGTTCAGTGGAGGTCATCCCTGGTGAGGGTGGCCTATTTCCCAGCAGCAGTGCTATTCCCTAGTAGGGTGGAGGTTGGAGTGTTAGTGGGTTCCTCAACAGAGTGCCTCGAGCTCCCTAGGAGAGTCCCTTGAGGGGGATACTTTTTATGCATCATTTAGGAGATCATAGCATATTGCATAATAAATTGCGTAGCATTTCCATGATTATGGAGCATTACGCTAAAAATAATCATCATGCATCGGCATCGCAAGCATAAGCTAGTCTTAAGCCGTGGTTATTGTTTGAGAGGTGGTTTCGCCAGAAGGTGAAGATGTTACTCCAAGGAGTTTGGTATTGTGATTTTGAATCAACAGTATTCCCCAGTAGTGCGATATTGGAGGAAGGGTTTCTGTCGGGCGGAGATGGAATGATAATCAGAGGAGTTTCGGGGTCCAAAAAAGAAGGAAAGAAAAGAGAAAGAGATAATCCCCAGCTAAGCGCAAAGTGTTCGTTGGCTAGGGTTGAATAGAGAATAGCCGGCTCATGGCTTGTTAACCCCAGCATGGGTCGTTGGCACGTGTGCCGCCTCATTTATCACTATCCCTTATTTTTGCCGATGCCGACAGGCATGAGAAGTTTTCCGGTGTTCGGACCGAGGCGGGTATTCATACTGATATGGCAGTCAGGCCAGTTTTCCGGTGTTCAGACCGAGGTGGCACTCAGGCCAGTTACCGATTTTCAGAACCAAGAAGTTTCCGACGATCAGGTCGAAGAACTTGTGGTATTCAGACCAGTTTCCGATTTTCAGATCGAAGAAGTTTCCGACGATCAGGTCGAAGTACTTGTGGCATTCAGTCCAGTTTCCGATTTTCAGATCGAAGAAGTTTCCGACGTTCAGGTCGACGCACTTGTGGCACTCAGGCCAGTTTCCGATTTTCAGATCGAAGAAGTTTCCGACGTTCAGGTCGACGCACTTGTGGCACTCAGGCCAGTTTCCGATTTTCAGATCGAAGAAGTTTCCGACAATCAGGTCGAAGAACTTGTGGCACTCAGGCCAGTTTCTGATTTTCAGATCGAAGAAGTTTCCGACGTTCAGGTCGACGCACTTGTGGCACTCAGGCCAGTTTCCGATTTTCAGATCGAAGAAGTTTCCGACAATCAGGTCGAAGTACTTGTGGCATTCAGGCCAGTTTCCGATTTTCAGATCGAAGAAGTTTCCGACGATCAGGTCGAAGTACTTGTGGCATTCAGGCAAGTTTCTGATTTTCAGATCGAAGAAGTTTCTGACGATCAGGTCGAAGTACTTGTGGCATTCAGGCCAGTTTCTGATTTTCAGATCGAAGAAGTTTCCGACGATCAGGTCGAAGAACTTGTGGTATTCAGACCAGTTTCCGATTTTCAGATCGAAGAAGTTTCCGACAATCAGGTCGAAGAACTTGTGGCACTCAGGCCAGTTTCCGATTTTCAGATCGAAGAAGTTTCCGACGTTCAGGTCGAAGCACTTGTGGTATTCAGACCAGTTTCCGATTTTCAGATCGAAGAAGTTTCCGACGTTCAGGTCGAAGAACTTGTGGCTTTCAGGCCAATTTTCCGGTATCCCGATCGAAGTGGTGTTCAGACCAAAGTGGCATTCAGGCCAGTTGTTGGGCATTCAGGCCAATTTCTTGGTATTCAAACGGACATCAATACTCTCATACTATGATGCTCAGTATTCAGACTAACGAGCAGCGTTCAGGCCATGGTGGTTCCTGTGTTACCATTTATTTTGGTATCCAGGTCAACATTCCTTTTCGGTATTCAAGCCAAATTTCTCCGTACCAGACGGATTCTTCTTTTGAGATTGCTTCTTTGCCGATTCTGACAAGCATTGTTAATTATTTTCCCATCAGAGTGCAAATTGTTCGTCTGTTCTTGGTATTCAATCACTCTTCACCCTGATCATCTGAAAGCCGAGGCTGTTCATATCGACAGGTTCACAGTGGATTGAATAAGGGCAGCTGTAACACCTCAAAATATGCCCTCCTCTCTTGGGACTAGCTTAGCATATTGTATTTTCATTTTGTAGGACATTAGGCATTACATTTTTGCATACCATGTGGAAACATTGAGCAAGTCATCCTCCTAGTCTTTCTCAGAAGATGAAGAGGTTAAAGATGCCAGCCTAAGGGTTTTATGAATTGATCACTAGCCATCTGAGGGTTTGTGCTTCAATTAGGGTTTCTTGGTTCCTCAAGGAGATTGGGTATTATCTTGGTTGAAATGGTACATCAACATCATCAAGGTTCATTATTCCTGATCAGATTCCTTGAGATTAGGGTTTTGACCTCTGGTCAACCCTAATCAGTTGCATTATGCCAATCAGGGTTTTCTTCAAGGAGATGTGGTCTTCATGGAGATGGATATCATCATGTGGTTTTATTGAGCTTGTATAAGCTAGGGTTTCATGTTGGAGCCATTTCATCAAGAGGTTGAGGCACAAATTCATCTGTGCATGACCAAAGCATCTATCAACTGCAAAAGTCAACTGCATGGTCAACTGTTGGATTTGGAGGTGGGAAGTGATTAGAAATACTTGATTCATTTTCAAACAAGTCTCATTTGACATTTCAAACATCAACATGGAAGAAAATAAAGTCAGGACAAAACTTTCCAAAAATAGTAAGTGACTTGTAATTCAAAATTGCCTAAAATGGAAAGGTTTTCAACTCAAGATTACATCATCAAGAAAGCTTCAAATGAAACTTTGTTGAACATGAAAGTTGTATATCTTTCTCTCCCATTTCCAAAAAGTCCAAGATCATCAATTTCTCATGTGTGGTTAAGGAGATATGATCGAAACTTGACCAAGTGAACATGGAACTTCAAATGAGCATAACTTCTTCACCAAAACTCCAAATCAAGTGGCTCTTTTTGCATTGTTCTTGTCTTAACCTCTAGTTTCCAAGTTTGGCATTACATGACATGCATTACATTCACATAAATATTTGAAAATCAATTGATTTTTGGAGGGAAAAAATGAAATTCAAAATTGGTGAATTATTTGGACTTTTGGCCATTGCAAATGATTTCAAAACATCATTTTGAGTGAAATTAAATGGAAATTCGTACTGTTCACCATGCATTTTCATGCATAAGGGTGAAATCCCAATTTTGCCAAAACACCTCCTAATTGCTAATTCCAATTACCATTGCTTAAGCATGATTAGAAACCTGATTAAGAGGGAGTATCTAACACAAATCTCTAACTGTTTTTCACAATTCCCAATCTTAGATCTAGAATCAAAAAAAAGTCTCTCAAAATTCTCTCAATTTTTTCTTCAATTTCTTCACACAATTTGCATATTCATTGCTTAATTCATCATCTGGAATCATCATGGAGCATGTTTGAACCAAGATCCAAGTGAATTCGTGCACCTTGAAGCAGCTCAAAGCTTGAAGCTCAACAATGGTGAAATCAAAATTCTATTGATTCAAGCTCAATTGAACCTCAAGCCTCCTTCCAATCAACTCTACAAGCTTGCTAGAAGACATTTGAAGCATTGTCAGGCCTGGATTCATCGAATTTCAAAACTGCTCTTCAAGAGGTCACGAAATCTTTTCTCTCTTTTCTCAAATTGCTTGTGCTATTGTTGTAGATCTCTCTGTTGTGATCATGCTGAGCTTTAAATCACTAAAAACCATGCCATATTGAGTTAGATTCGAAGGATTAAAGTTTTGTGTATGAAACTTGAATTGCTCGATTCCAATTGTTTATGATGTTATATGCTTAGCCAATGGTTGATTCGTGACCTACATTGAAAGATCTTCATGTTCATGTGCTCAATTTTAAAAACTGGAAAATTTGTTCTTGAGATTGTTGATTGGTTACTGTTCATGGCGCGTGTTTGTGAAGAAGACGGTACAGGACATTAGGCCACGGTTTTGAACTGTTCTCCATGTGGTGCGCTAGGGCTCGCCTGTGATTGGCTGCATGGGAATCCCATGCAGCGCGCCAATTCCACTTTTGAAAACCTACCGGGTTCGAGTCCTGGCTTTGCTACATGTTCATGTGCTTCACATATTTTCTCCATGCCTTTCCATGCTATGCTCACATCATTTTTTTTATTTTTTTCTCACTTCATAAATTCATAACAAATTAAATAATGCTCCAAAAAATACTAGGATTTTTACATTGTGATCCTTGATTCCTCTAGTTTTTTATCATCATTTTTCCATAAATTGTGCTTGGCTAGATTTTGTTTTTCCCTAGGGTTTGTGAACATGTATCATATCTTGACATTGCCTTGCTTCTTCATTTGTGAAATGCTCAATTTTAATCCAATGCTCGTGAATTTTTACATGTTGAAACTAGACATCTTGCTGGACATTTTGGTATTGAGTTTGCATTTTTATCAATTGCCATTGATGATTTATGATTTTTCTAAGTTAGGTGTGACAATTTGTGTCACACCTTGTGATGTCCAACTTGATTGATAAATTTGCCATGCCAAATGAATTCGAAATGTTCTGATTTTTTGTATGGTGCTTGATATGAATGTTGTAAACGCTCATGATTTTTGGTGGAATTTTTGGATTTATTTCTGATTTGATTGAGATTTTTCATTCTGGATGGTCATGTTTGAGCTTTTGAATTGTCTTGAATTTCAATTGGTTGTGAAATGCTTGTTCTTTATCCAATGGATGTGAAATTTTGCACACTATTTCTAGACATGTTTAATGGTGTTTTGGCTTTGGTTTGAGGTTTTTACCATGTTTCATCTTTGTTTTAGGCCTATGCTAAGTTGGTGTGCCAAGTTGTGTCACATATGTGCTTGATTGTGCTTTCCTTGGCTTATGCAATATTATTACCATGCCTAATGTTGCCCAATTGCTCTAATTTTTTGTGTGATGATCATGTTTTATGTTCTGTTTACTCATGATTTTTGCCAAAATTATTTGAATCATTTTTTATTTAATGTGCATTTGTTCATTCTGATGTCACAATGTGGTTACAATGTGCATACCTTGCCATGTTTGGTTCATGAAATACTTTTGGTAATTGATATTGAGATGAGACCTTTTGGATTATGTTCTTAATTAATTGAAGTTGATTCATGTCAATTTTCATATTCTGTTTTGGATTTTTTCTCCATCTTTGACCCTAGGCCTTGACCTAGTGGTTGGTTGCTTATGTTTGAGCTTTGATTTCAGGTTGAGCATTCAAGTTCCATTGGTGTTGGTGCTCTATCACTTGAGCCTTGGATGTTTACTTTTGACTACTAACTTTGTGTGTTTTGTAGGGTTGTTAACTCATTTGAGTTTGACTTGTTGGCTTATGCCTTTGCTCATTGGGTTTGATTGTTTGATATTCATGATTGTCTGTTTGTCTGTACAGTTGAACTGATTTGTTTGATGTTTCCACAGGTACATAAGTTGCTTAAGTTCATTTTGAACTTGCTTTTTCTTGGTTGCTTAACCACATAGGTATAACTCTCTGACTTCATGTAGTCTGGAAGACCTGTCCTGTTACTTGGGCAGGCACCTGTCTGAAGCCCTCCTTAAGAGGCAATGCTTGTGAATGTTTATTTTTGTGCCAAGCAGGAAAAGTCCTTTGATAAGGCAATTGGCAGATAAAAGAGATGTGTAGTCCATCTCCTGCTACTCAGTGTGTCATCCACTTTGCTCACACCTTGTGTTGATGCATTGTGGATATTAACCCAAGATCTTTGTTGTGTCAGTCATATGTGGAGAAGAGTTCCAACTTTCTGAACTCCCACTTTCATTTGTTTGAAGCTCTCCCAGGCCAGGGATAAGAGCTGTGAGGTCTTACCCTCACTTCCCATTTCATCTGCTTCACCCTAACTCTCAATGTTAGGGTTAAGAGCTAACATCACCCTGTTACAGTGGCTTGTTTGTCGAGGTTGACATGACCCCTCGACTAAAGCTTAACCTTGTGTGAGCCCATCTGTTTGTATATAGTGTGTGTGCTTGCTCTTGCGTTTGTATGACTTTGCTTGTGTTGTTTAGGATAGCTTGCTGCCTGTGCAAGTTAGATAGAAACCTCAACCTAAGACCATTGTGGATTGCATGATAACTATTAGGCTCGAGTCAGTCTCCCTTCTAGTTTGTCATTTCCCAGTCTCTGGTTAGGAGAAAGTTTCTCCCCTGTTAAGGGGAACTACGTTGCCCTGATCCTCATACCAGATGAGGTACGTAGGCAGGAGATCGTACGAGATCTCTTCGGGCACCCTTTTCCTTTTTTGTGTGTGTTTGCTTGACAGTTAGCAGGCTCGAGTACCAGACTCCCTGTTAGCTTGTTTGTTCAACTTTTTTGTTGCTTTTGACGACTCAGCATCCGGTTAACCTCTTGTGTGTGAGTGAGGAGTCTGACGTAAGTCCAGCGATTGGCAGTTGGTTTCCTGTGTGTGTTCGTTGGTTCGGAGTCTGATGTAAGTCCAGCGATTGGCATTCGGTTTCCATGTTTGCCTGTTTGTGTGGAGTCTGACATAAGTCCAGCGATTGGCAGTCGGTTTCCTGTTTGGGTTTTGTTTGGCGTGCGTGAGCCGAACTACGGTAGCTCTGATTCTCATTCCAGATGAGATACGTAGGCATAGGATGCGATATCCTAGCAAGCCCGTTCCCCTCTTCTCCCACCTGTGTTGTTTCCAGTGTGTGTGCATTCTTTTGAGCAGTGTTTAGCAACCTTTCTTCTATTCTTTTGAGCGTGGATCCCGTCGAGTACGACGGATGTGTAGGGGTGCTAATACCTTCCCTTCGCATAACCGACTCCCGATCCCATCTCTCTCTGGTCGCGAGACCATGTCTTTTCCAGGTTTACTTCGAGCGTTTCCTTTCCCTCTTTTGGGATAAATAACGCACGGTGGCGGCTCTGTTTGTTTTGTTTTTGCCCGCCGGTTGTTTTTCACGGATGCGACACCTACGTACCATCACAAAGGTAGGATCAAAACCTCGTAGTTCGGGGTAAAAATTTCAAAGTAAGTTGGTGAATTGATTGGTCAAAAGCCTTAAGGTCCTTTGTTATCAAAGGGAGAAAACTCAACTTAAACCACAAATCCACCATGTGAGGAGAGCTTCAACATACTAGTGAGGGATCCACCCTATAATAAGTATGGAATACTTATAGTCCAATCACTAAGGATGAGGTGAGGTTTACATCAACCACTATGATAACTCAAACCTAATAGCTAATGTTTATGAAAAGCTTTAACAAAAGTGGTCATTGGAACCACAAAAAGAATTTGAGTGAGTTGTATTTACAAATTGGAAGTATTCATAAAATAAAGTCAAAGTTTCCTTAAGGTTCAATTCAAAATAAGTATTATGAAAAGAGTTTGAAAAATCAAAGGCATAGTGCCTAGGTTTCTAATTTTGAAAACAATGACAATGTTTGTACAAAGTAAGTTTGGCTTAGGTTAGAGTGGAGAGAAGAAGAGAAGGGCTAGGTCTTAAACATGGAAAGATGAGAGAAGAGAAATAAAACCCTTGGAGTTCCCTTCTTGAGATCATAAAGATGATCCAAGTTGCTCCTTTCCTTTGGAGTTAGCAAGCAATAAGCAATTAACTCAAGCGATCAAGCAAATATTCAATCAAGCTCCTAGGATCTTCCAATGGGACTTGTCTCTCTTAACTTGGATGCTCATGACAATGGGCCTTCTAATTAGCTCAAGTTTGGGATCCCTATCACACAAGAACAAACAAATCAAAAAGTTCCACAATGCAATAATAGAAATGGACAAGAGTGAGTTTAGATTAGGGGTCCTTTCAAGTCATCTTCAAGATTAAGCATTCTAAAGGCATGAGACCTAGTTGCTCTTCAACCATTTTAGCATTCTAAAGGCATGAGGCCTAGTTGCTCTTGAAACTCCATTTAGCATAGGTAAGGTCCTAATTCTAAGTCCTTTCTCCTTTTTGCATTGGGTTCACACAAACAAAGATAAAACAAGCATAAGGCAATATATATTTACACAATAATGTGCTCAAGTGAGCAAAAGGCAAATGACATAAACATAAGCTCAAATGAGCAAAGGGAAAAAGACAATATGAATAAATGAGCAAGAAATTAAATTGCATTAAAGTAAATTGCAAGAATTAAATGCTTGAATTAAAAGTTAGTAATTAGTAGTTAGTGTTAGTGTGCCATAAGACAATTTAGCGCTATGTTAAGCAATCGTAAGTGGACTAATGTAGTAGTCACACCTATCTGAGGCTGGTCAATAAAACTATAGGCAAATAAACATAAGTTAGAGATCATGACTAGTAAGCCAAACTCCTATAACTTGTCATGCCAAAAGAAAAGAAGAATGACCTTGTATGGATTTTAGGTTCTTTGCTTGACCAAGAAGCAACCTATCTTGGACACAAAGCAATTCACTTGATCTTTGATCAAGATGAATTTGATTTGGATCAAAGAAGGTTAAGCCTCTCATATGTCAAGGCTAACCAAAAATCATTAACTCATTGGTCAAAAGAAAAAGATGAAGAAAGAAGATGAAGATAGAATGTACAAAGTGAAAATCAAATGACATAACCAAAACACATTGATCAAACATGAATGGAATCAACATCAATCAATGGTAAACAGAAGTGAAATGAAGCTTAGAAGTCAAGAAATGTCAAATATGTTTTTGGTATTTTTTGGAATTAAAATAATACATGAAATAAAATGAACAAATAAAGGTCAAACTTCAAATCCAATTCAAATCAACTTGGATAAGTCCAATTGGATCATCATAAGTCTAACATGGTCAAACAAAGTTTGATAAATTTTCTCAACATTTTTTGAAAACATAAACTAATTTTAAACAATTAAAAATGAAGAAAAATAACATAATTGGACTAAAATCTCAAATAAATCTCAAATCAATTAAGAAATTGATGAGAATGTTTTTCATAGATTCATCATCATCCAAAGATGTTAAGAAAATATTTTTGGCATTTTTGAATATCAAAAGTATTTTAAATGAATTAAAAACAACCAGAAATGAAATAATTCACAAAAAATATTAAATGGAATCACAAAAATAATTAAAAATCATTTTATGAAACTAGAATTTAAGGGAAAATTTTTGCAATTGGTCCCATATTTTTGTCATTCCAAATAAAGAAGTTATGAATTTTTGAAAATAAATGGAATAAAAGAAATTAAATCAGAAATTAAGAAATTAGAAAAATCCAGAGGCGTCAGATCCAACCTCATTAATTGACGTGGCTGATCACATGGCTAGGAAGCGCACGCGTATGGTATGGACAAGTCAACAGCATAACACATGGTATTTAAAATAGTAAACATAACGCGTGGCCAGGATTATATCATGGCTAATGGATCCAAGGGCTCTGAAGACAACCACGTAAGGGACGGTGGTGGAAACCGCCGTCTTCTCCGGCCAGCTCAATAATCCGGCCACCAGTTGCAGGTTTTATAACCTCAACCAAAACTCACGATCCATATACCAAATGAAAGCTGGGGTGATGTAGATCACCCCTGTGACCTTAGTTTTTGCTCAAGATCCTTATAGAAGAAGAAATCTGAGGTTGAAAAACAAGGTATTCAATCTGAAGTTCAACAATTCACAAAATTAAAGCCACCACTGGCTTGCCTCTCAAATGAGGACTTCAGAAATGCAAACCAACACAAGCAATGCACAATATTCAGAGAGATTCGAAGCAAAACAGTTATGGTATAAACCTTTGAAGTGCATCTTTTAGGAGCTTGATCCAATCCAATCCTTGGTTGCAGCTTGATCTTGAAGTGACAATGAAGCAAGGCTAAGGAATTAGAAGCTAAAGATCAATCAGGGAAGTTGAAATTTAAGCTTGAAAAGAGAAGTGAAATTTCAGAATTCCTTTGGTGAGAGGGTGGGGAATTATTTCTACAGAGATTCAGGCGCCTTCAGGTTGAGATTTGAGTGAAGCCATGCCTTCTATTTATAGCCACAGCTGATGCAAGGTGTGATCAAACTCGTGTGCATGTGAAGTTGGATCCTCCATGCATGGGCCTGTACAGGCGCATGTGAGGCCCAAAATCAATTGGTTTTGCATGCTGAACTCAAAGGAAACAAGTTTGGGCGTGCAGATGGCAATGCAATGGCTTGTGCATGAAGATTTAACATGAAATGCATAATTGATCATAATTGTTCTCCTCTTCGAAATTCCCATTTGGAAAATCTAAACATAAGCATGTGGGTAATGGTTGGAAAGGTCTTGACATGAGGAACAAAATTTATGTTCAACAAAAATCCATTTGGAGTGTGGAAAATATTAAAAATTGGTCATGAAGTTCAAGGTACAAAACATGTATTTGAGAAATTTGCCAAAATGGACCAACTTCAAGCCCTTATGTTTCAATGATGCAAGCCTCAAATGACAAAACCTCCAACATTAGAGTTGTAGATATTGTCAAGACAAACAATTTGGACTTAAATCTTGCATCATTTTGATTTTTTATGAGAAAGTTATGGGCACTTGAAGTTGGACTTTTTCACATTTCAATGGCTTTGGTCCAAAGTGACCTATAATGTTTTGTATTATCACATGTGTTTCTTTTAGAATTATTAAAATTTTTCCAACATAACAATTTAATTAGACATCTTGAAATTTCCAATTCACTTGGTACCACCTCAAAATCATAAAAAATGAAGGAGTTAAGTCTTTGGGAAATTGACCCAAAATTAAGGTTTCAGTCAAAATGACCTATAATGTTTTGAAATGAATGATGACCTTCCAAGTTTCAAATGGATTTTTGATAAACATGAAAGTTGTTCATATGGTTCTTAATAAAAAAAATTCTCTTGGGGACATCTTCATTTGACAAACACATCACAAGTTAGGTCCCAGTGGATTTCAAAATAGTCAGATGAATTGACTGGTCAACTTCTTAAGTCCAAACTTCAAAGCTTGATGAATAAATGATTGAGGATACTCACATAAGCTCATATATGCATAAAATAATGAATGAAAGAACTTACCTTGATTGTATTTGATCATAGGTTGAGGTTGCTTCATGAGCAAGGCACAGTCTATGCATAGTTGAATTAGGGTTTCCTTGGGAAGCAATCCTCAAGCCCTTTGGTTTATCTTGATCAAATTGGCAAATTGAGATACTTGGGAGGCATATATGATTATTGAGAGATTTGGGGACCATTGTCATGCTTGCTTTCATCTTCATTGAGCCATTTCAATGGGCATAGGAGCCTCCTAGGAGCCTTGGATCACATGACTGCTTGAGCTTCAAAACAAACAATGTTAGTGACATATATTTGTGCTTTTGGTTGGTAAACAACATAATAAAAGCAATAATATACAATTCAAGAATGCTTGGTGGTCTCAAACCAACCCACACAAGTTCCACCCTAAGGGTAAAGGAGCCGAGATGTTATGATCCTTGAGGCAAAATGCAAAGAGCAATGATATGATGCCATGAGGGATCTTAGGGTCAAAATTAGGGTCTTACGGAACCATAGCCTATAAGCTTTGAGTACTTCAGGGTATCCCGTAAACATGCATCTCAGAGCTCTAGGTTATACCTTGTCTTGCCTAATGTAAGCATAGGCTATGCAACCACATACTCTAAGTTTTTTGAGATCTGGTGGGTGTCCCGACCAAACTTCTCCATGTGTTTTCATATCTAACACATTTGAAGGACATCTGTTTATCATATATGTTATTGTCGAAACAGCCTCTGCCCAAAACACCTTATTTAACCCAATAGTAGTCAACATGCATCTAACTTTTTCCAAAATGGTTTGATTAAACCTTTCAGCCAAACCATTTTGTTGAGGAGTACCTGCAGTAGTTATGTTCCTTGTAATACCAGAGGCTGCACAAAAACTGTCGAACATCACATTTCAATATTCAAGGCCATTGTCGGTTCTCAACCTCTTGACCTTTCTTCCAGTCTGATTTTCGACTAGAGTCTTCCAAATTTTGAAGTTCTCAAAAGTTTCATCCTTAGTCTTCTGAATGAATACACATAACTTTATGGAATAATCATCAACTATGGATAGAAAATACCTTGCTCCTGAATGTGATGGACACCTTACAGGCCCCCAAAGATCAGCATGGATGTAATCAAGGGATCCATGTGTTCTTTGTTTGCCTTTATTGAATTACACTCTACAAGATTTTCCAATTACACAGGGTTCACAAAACTTTAGTTTTTCGACTTTGTCTCCACCAAGTAGGTTTTGTTTCCCTAATTCGGCCAGACCCCTGTCAGTGACATGGCCCAATCTCATGTGACAAATTTTTGTCTTCAACAAAGGTTTCATGGATGTAACATCTGCAGAATCATTGACAACTTCAATCTCAAGGGTGTATAAGCCTTGTTTCTTCACGCCTCTTAAAACTTTCTTTGACCCCTTCATAACTTTTAGAATACGTTTCTCTCCTTGGAAAACATATCCTTTCTTGTCGAATTCACCAAGAGAAATCAAATTTCTATTCAAATCAGGTACATAACTGACTTCAGTTAACAACCTTATTGACTCATCATGGAGCTTGAATCTCACAGATCTAACACCTACAATCTTGCAAGCTTGACTGTTTCCAAGCAATACAGATTCATCATCTTGATCACATAGTTCCTTGAGCAAGTCTTTGTTTAGAGTCATATTCCAAGTGCAACATGAATCCATAATCCATTTTTTACTTGAGTCTCCGCTTGAAACCACAAGAATATCAGATTAGTCAAAGTCATCTTGAACAATGGATGCATTACCATTATCTTTACCTTCATGATCTTTCAAGCGTTCAGGGCACACGTTTCTTGTATGGCCCTCCTTCTTACAGTGATAACATCAAATAGAAGATGAACCCCCACTAAAAGACTTATGTTGACTTTTACCCTTATTCTTATTGAACTTGCCATCTCTCTTTGTGAATTTCTCCTTAATTGACAGGCCTTGACTAGTTGAAGATGGCTTATGCTCCTTTCGTTTATTCAAATCCTTAGAATACAAGGTTAATTGAACTTCTTCAAAGGTCAGAGACTCTCTTCCATACAAGAGAGTTTCTTTGAAGTGAGCATGTGATCTGGGTAAAGCACATAACCGCAACAGTACTTGATCTTCATCCTCGATCTTGACATTGATATTTTCAAGATCAAGAATCAGCTTATTGAATATACCCAACTGCTCATCCAGAACTTTATTTTCACTTATCTTGAATGAGTACAAAGCTTGCTTCAGGTAAAGGCCATTTAACAACGATTTGGTCATGTACAAACTTTCGAGTTTCACCCATAACCCTGACGTCGTCGTCTCCTTCGAAACCTGTCGAAGAACCTTATCACCAAGGCTCAATAAGATGGTGTTGTGGGCTTTCTCTATCATATTCATTTTTTCTTTGTCCATTAACGTAATGTATGTGGCTTCGGCTCCCTTTAACGCTTCTAAACAACCCTGTTGAGCCAGTAGGGCTTTCATCTTCAAGTGCCACAGACTGAATCAATCACTCTGGTGAACTTTTCAATCTCATAATATGTTGACTACGTCTTCTCTACGTTCACTGCACCGATTTGTTGTGAAAACGATACCGGAATAACAAACTATAATCGGTTTTTTGATGGGCAAGAAACCCACAAGGATAGAAAAAAGGGAAGCAAGAAGAACACAATGAAATTGATTATAAACTGATATTCTTTACTTTCTCTTGGGAACAAGATTACAAGTGTTACAGAGTAGCAAATAGCATTTCTCATCCTAATTAGGATTTGCGTTATGCAATGATGAGAGACTAGTATGCTATTTATAAAAAAACTAACACACTAGACTAATGGGCTTTTACACACAGGCCCATTACACAAGCTAACTTAGAGAGCAAGCTAACTTAAACAATTGGGCATAAAAAACAGGCTCAATTTGATATGCTAACCATCCTAGCTACTTCGACTACAACATGTGAACAGACTTCAACGGCATACTAATGATCTTGTCAGATTGTCGAACCAAGAAGCTACCATTCAATCATGCTAGAGTTTGATCCAATATCTCACAAAAAAAAATTAAGAAAAGAATAAAAACTAAATAGTCCATTCAATCAACTAGCAATCACATGGACTGTGGCATGATTAATGAAGTCAATAAGAATGCAACCCCTAGAAAATGTTGTTTTGCGATTGCATACCATCACGACACGATCTAAGAAATCACACAAAATTTCCATGTCATCTTAAGTGATTGATTGTGGCATAATTTTGCGATAAACCCCTACTATATATTCTAAGTTCTTGGGGTTTATATTATTATTGAGAGGTAAGAATTTGTCAGTATTGATCTAGAGCCATAAAGGGGTCTTTTCACCATTTGATATCTTTTTGTCTTTTGCATGATTCATTAAATATTTCTTCAACCTTAATTTCATGTTTGATTGCATTATGAGTAGTTAAAGTCTTAATTATTAGGGATCAGTTATTTATCTTAGGATATAATCTTGTACTCTTGTAAGCAACGGCTAATTTAATGCATTCTTGTTCATTTATTTATCTAATATTAAATTTTAACTCTTTTTATTTATTGGTCATTGTTAAAAAATTTATATCAATTTTCATTTATTTATCTAACTAGATTAAAATTGATTAAAATAAAAAATGAAAATTGATCTAAAAAATTTAAAACAATATAAAATCACACACACACGGTAATACACATACATAGTGATGACTCCCAACATCAACATCGTGTAGTAACTCCAAACACCATGAAAAGGTCTTAAAACAAAAAGTTCCAAAACCTCTTATGAGATACCCAAGAACCATACGACCTAATCAGTTGAGTCTCGAATCTTTATAAGTCAATTCTTCAGTCCTTTAGTGGCTCTAGTAGAGGAAATGATTTGTCATCTACTCAAAAAAAGGTGTGAGAAATGATATGTCAGCTCTTATAGAATTTGATTAATTAAAATCATGTAGGTCAATCAAACAGTGTACAGGCTCCATATGTCTTGATACCACCATAAGAAAATAACACCTCCCTGGGACAAAGAAACCTCATCAGTTAGTGACATCATACTACTAGGAAGATCTCCCTTAAAAAGTATATTTCATCAGCCTAAAGTCTCAAACATAAACACCTTATTTCCATAGTCTAATGTTATCCACAAAAAGGTATTATTGGGCCAACACTCAAAGAGCTTCTCACACTTAGTTTTGAGAGTACCTATGATTCATCCAAAAAGACATTTGATCACCTTCGCCGAGTCTCATTTATAGAACTTCAATGAATTAATTAGAAAGAGAATACTAGTCAGAATCAATAAAATAGATACATCGAAGGTAGAGAAAAACAAGAAATGGGTGTTTAAATTGTTTTCACAGTAATCAAAAATTTTTACAACACCACTCACACGAAAGTAAATGCTAACACAAAAAATTTATCCTGGTTCGCTTGAAAATCGAAATTATTTCAGTCCACACGGCCAAGGTGATTTCGCCTTCAATAAGGACTTAATCCAATAATCTCAATAGATTACAAAAACGTCTAAGAGTTCAACAATCTCTTAGTTCTCTCAAGTCTATAGACTTAAACAAGTCACTTGAGGAATATCAACAAATTTAGAGAACTACTGGTATTTGCCTTAGTGCTTCTAGGTAAGCAGTATGAACACAATTAAGACCACGGATTAATGATCTCACTATGAGCAACAACTCTTGTGTGATTACTGAATTTTACAATGAAAGTATATTGAGTATGTAGATCGAAATGTATTGTAGAATTCTTGTGTATTCTTTTTATGCAGCATGATGACGACGAGACTTTTATATAGTATTTTGAGATGATACCGTTGGAGGGACATTAATGGAGATTTCTTGTCAATTATGGAAATTAATTGTATTAACTTCTTTGTCCTTTCCATAGCGGACTTGAAACATAATCCATAATTTCCTTATAAAGATTTGTACTATACTTAGAATACTTCTTGATTAAGTTTCTGATTTTGATGAGTCAGATGATTTGTTGAGCGTGAATCAGAGTGAGCGGAGTTAGAGTCTTTGGGCAGAAGCTTGTAGTCTTCAGATATTCTCTTAATTAGTCTTCAGATAGTTGTTTGTTGAATAGTCTTCATATAGTTGTTTGTTGAATAGTCTTCAGATAGATGTTTGTTGAATAGACTTCATATTGATGTTTATTGAATAGACTTCAGATAAAGTGTCTTCTGAAGTTGTCTTGCAGAGTCATCAGATGTAGAGTATTCAGACATCAGATATGAACTTCAATGTCAGATTTTGTATGTGATTCTTTCAGAAGTGTTCTTATTCAGAGTCAGATATGATTTCTTCATTTCTGGATTAGCTTTTCTGGACTACATTAGATGCCAGATATTGTTTTCCTCATATTCATTTTTCCTTAGGAACCTGCACACTTAGAGAAAATTATTAGGGTACCAAATTGTTTCATTCTTTATTATCATCAAAACTTAGAGATATATTGCATAACCAAAATCTTGTTCTAACATACACTTCCACCAATAAGAGGTCATCCTAAACCTGAATTCTCTACCCCATCAAAGCCTGAAATTGTCTGTGATCCATAATGCACTGACAAGATATCTCACCAAAGGCCAACATCATTTGTTATCATCCTCAAATACATTTTACCTATAAAAATTCGGTTGACTATATGTGGATCTCTCACTCTCATTCCCCCTATATTATTTGGCTTACAAACATCTAATAATTATTATTATTATTATTATTATTATTATTATTATTATTATTATTATTATTATTATTATTTAGTTTATGTCATTTAGCATAAAATATGTTATTTGATGATGATATAAGGTTTGTTTGATAAATAAGGTGGAAGAGTTAATAAATATATAGATAAAGATGTTGAAGGTTGAATTACTACCTTTAACAAAATACTAATACTATTAATATTTTTTGTTTAAAAAGATATATGTTATTCATTTAAAAAAGTTGAGAAATTAAAGTCAAAACTTCCATTTACCACGCCAGCAAATATAAAATATTTTTACTTTAAAATGGCAGACTTATCTCTCACTCTTATTAACTTAGGTGTTTGAATGTTTGTAGCCATCCCCACAATAACTCTGGAAAACATTATCTTTCAACCATCTCCAATATGCAGTTTAGATCGTTGACATTATTTGTGAGAAGAATGGCATAATATGAGGCCAAAGATACCATTAAGCCCACATTAGCTTTATCTAAGGACTAATGTTCGAGTGCACTAAAGAATCTTGTATTGTTGGGAGCCAATACTACGGTTGTTTGCAAATATTCACACTCTTAAATCCACTAAGAGCATCAATATCGTCTGATAGAAAAAATGGCTATACATTATCCAATAACATTGTAGAAGAAGTGACTACACATTTTCCAATAACATTGTATCAAGAGAGTTGTAGATAATTGCCTTGATATGAGAGTAGCTTATGTCTCAATAGTGGCTCTACACAGCAATGTTGCTTTACTCCACTTTTTGACTTTTGAGTTATTTTTTAAAAAACTAATAGGTATTATTAACACATGACTTATAATTATTATTTGGAGTATATTGGAAAGATTGGCATTTCAATTTGAATCGGTGCTTTTCGAATGCATAATCTAGTTTTTTTTTCACTTCAGTTGTAAGGATCGGGTTTGGGCAGTCCAGCATTGGAGACCATACTTGTTAGGAAGACGATTTGTGGTGTATTCGGATCAAAAGAGCCTCCGTCACTTACTGCAACAACGTATTACCACCGCTAATCAGCAGAGTTGGATAGCCAAATTGTTGGGTTATCATCTTGAAGTGGTGTACAAACCCGAACTCGAGAATAAGGCGGTTGATTCCCTTTCACGGATATATGAAGAAGCGGAGTTAAAAGGGTTGATTTCCTTTCATATATGGGTGAAGGAAAAGCAGGTGAAACAATAAATATTACAGGATCCATAGTTACAACAAGTGTTGGCAGACCAGCAGGCAGATTCGGGTTCCAGACCCGGGTTTCGTGTAAAAGGAGGGGTGTTGTTGTACCAAAACTGACTGGTTCTATCATCTACATCAAAATGTATTCCTTAGTTATTGGAGGAATTTCACTCTTCCCCAGCAGGAGGTCACTCAGGTTTTTTACGCACGTACCAGCGGTTGGCGAGTTCTTTGTATTGGATTGGTATGAAGAAATCAGTTCAGGAGTTTATAAAGGCATGCGATGTATGCCAACGATAAAAAATACTCAGCAGCATCGCCTGCGGGTCTGCTGCAGCCTCTACCCATTTCGGTATAAGTCTGGGAGGATATATGTCTAGATTTTGTCACAGGTCTTCCAAAATCTAAAGGTTTTGAAGCAGTTTTTGTAGTAGTTGATCGTTTCCAATTATAGCTAAAATTGGATCTGTTTCATACAAGTTTAAACTACCCGAGACTGCAAGGGTGTATTTCACAATTCTCAACTTAAGAAGGTTGTTGGAAAGTATACTGTTGAGGCATATGAAAATGAGCTAGAGGAGCCAAAGGAGCTGTTGGCGTCTAGGAAAATTCGGGGCGGGGACCAATTGATCAAGCAGTGGTTGGTTAAATGGAGAGGTCGAGGCCGAGAGAACACTACTTGGGAGGATGAAACCCCGCTACGTAACAAATTTACTCATCGCAATCTTGAGGACAAGGTTGTTACTGCAGAGGGAGGCGGTGATGAAATACCTATATCAGGCCCAATTGTGGAAGTGCCTGTAAAAATAGCCCACTTTATGGCATGTTTATTCTAGAATGAAAAAAGTGGGTCCATCTGATGATTAGTGAATGACGTGGTGAGGGAATTCCGTTAGACTTTGTGGGAATATAGGAGAGGAGTGTGGGAGTCTAGGCATTCGTAATGTGATTTTTCCATTACTGTTGTATTGAGGAGAGTCTCTCTCTGGTAGGAGCCATAGGCTATGGTTATCTTTTGTAAGAACTTGCTCATCTTTTCCATATTGCACAAATGTTACTGCTCTGGTATTCATGCTTTGGTAGTGCAAATTGCGACAAGCATATTAGTTTGCCAAATCTTACCTATGTAACCTACTTACAGAGACTATATGGGAAAAAGATTCATGTATAGGTAAAGGTCAATCCGGACCTCACAAAAAAGAACATAAATAATGGGAAAAAAAGACAAGAAAAATTGGTAACATGAATCAATTGATAATGTCATAAAGTTCTGCCATGTTAATATTAGGTTTGAAATTGGTTACAAAGTATCACTACACTATTAGAGTGAAATTTGAGTCTCACTAGTTAGAAAATGTGTCCTACCAATAGGGAATGAGACCTACATAACATATTCACTCAATAATGGAGTGGGTTAGAAAGAGTGTATTGCCACGATTGCTAATTATCTTAACATATTCAGACAATTGATGCAGAATTTCCGAAATGTTTTTAAGTGACATTCAAGATCTAAATGAGTGTAGCCGTTGATGAATTTTACTGACATAGATGTTTAATTTCCTTTCTTGTTCAGTACAAGCCTAGAATGCGCTACATATTACTATAAATTGAAAAGGCGTTTATCAAAAACGAAAAACTATTTACAGAAAAACAATGAGAGCATGGAGACAATTGATTTCACACAGTAAAAAATATGACATTAAGCAACAACCTTTCACCAACTTGAATCATTAGTTTTCTTTTGACATCTATATATTGTAATTCGTGTGAAAAGAGAAACGCTACCTTATCCTTGACCAAAATTGCACACAACGTGTGACTTTTGCTCAACATCCAAACCCAGGACCCGGTGGAGGCAGGCCATATAGCAAAGGCAAGCATCGCCAATTTAAGAAAGATTGAATCAGCAGTCCCTCAACCAAAACTATTGCCATGAAGCACTATGTCCACTTGGCATGGCTCGAGCTTCAGCTAGAGAGACAGCCATAGCCAGCATCATCTGCTCCTCAAAACTCTCAGGAACAATGGGGTCGGTGGCACTTTGAAGGCTTTCATCAATGTCATTAGGCTGTGACATAGACGACAGTTCACCACGATCTTCTACTTCAACAGAGTTTGTATAGCTAGTTGCCGTTTCAGCTACCTGTGATCCATGATCTATGCTCCATTGACCATGACTCCTAGCCATTGCCATTGCATCATCTGGTGGCACCTCAGTCAGGTTTTCTGTGGGTGAATAACTAACCATATCTCTACCAAGCCTGTTATAAAACCTCCTGGAGCCCGGTGGCATGTTGAACGATGGTGTACTTTCGTTGTTGGAGCTTACAGATGATTCCCCGGACATTTGCTGACGCTCAGCAAGAGCTGCAATGGCACTAGCAAGACCCCCCGACGGGGAAGAGGATGATCCTGTCTGTTGACCCATGGGAGATGAAGCATAGCGATCATCGGTTACATAGTGACCAGAAGTAGCATCGGTAAAAGGTGAATTTCGCTGCCTTCCATTCTCCTGTATGCATATTTTGAGTCAATCCAATCATCATCAATATGAACATGCAAGCAAACTTAATGGATAAAATTAAGCATGAATTACCTTTTTGAGCTAATAATAATAATAATAATAATGAGATTCAACAAGACAAAAACTGAAGCTTAACAATTTCAAAAGTAATTGATAATAGACACCAAACAATAGTTTATATGGTACATTGTTATTCCTTAAGAGATTGTGAATTAAATTGCGAGCATACTCAAACAAAATTCTTTACCTGAATGGAAAGCCAAATTGCTTCCATGACCATAATGTCCTCAAGATCAACATCAAATTCATCATCTCTGCAGTTTACAGCATTTTTAGCAAAAAATGAAAGGTATGTCCAGAAAGTATAGCTTCGAAAATGCAATATATAAAAGACCCATGCACTCATGGCCTTAAGCAAACACTACTTACTGCTTATTTAATAAGAAATCAACTTAAATGGACAAACAAAAATTGGCGGGGCTCCACCATGGTATTGTGTGCATATTAATAACCATCACAAATTAGAGAGAATTTTTCTCTTCATTTGGATTTTTTAAAATATGTGATAGAGTAACAATGAAGGCTTCAATTTGGATGCCGTTAGCCTTGCATTAGTCATTGGAGATGCCATAGGAGAGAGAAGCCAGTTGTTAAATGGTTTATGGATAGTAATAGCACAACAAAAACATAGTAGTAGTTAATTGCTGATCCGAAAGAACAAATATTGAACCCTTCTTTCAACAAGCTAATCGCTTGTAATGTCTATAAATATTTGACCCATCATTTCTTGCATGTCTAACCATATCCATCCATAGAATCAACACTTCAGGAGTAGCATCAGCTGAAGTTGAGTGACTGAACCAAAACGAAGGAATCAACTAATAATTGATGACACCAACTTCCCTCTTCGGTATTTTCTTAGGTAAGCAATTAAGAAATCAGACTTTCATTAACAAATAATCAACAAAATTATAGTTGAAGTTAACTAGTTTGAAGTTTCTATGGACTTATTTATGACATATTCTGCTGAGACCATAGAAGTAGGCCAATTTTCAGATGTAGGATTACTAGTGTCAGAAAATAAAGAGTTTTCTATGAATATTTCCTCTATTGTGATTTAAAAATCAAATGCACATTGTCTTTCTTATTCAATATGAATATCACTTAACATTTGCCACAATATTACATATTATATACAGGATCAGTGCTTCAATTCAAATAATTAAATTTAGACGTGTTATTATAAGTATAGTAATCCTTGTAACATTATTGGTTGAAAGGATTGCCTGAGCATTAGCATAAGATCATTGATGCTTGACTATTTACATTAGAGCAAGAAGAACATTTCTGCCTCATTTCGCGGTAAACTCAAAATTTTACAATGTACACAATATGATAAATAACATATATTAAACAGATCAACTATCCATAAGTGGGTATAAAAACAATGGATGCATAAATGCTAAGAGACATAATAAGAAAATTGTAGGGGATTGGTAAAGAAAATAAGTGAAGGCTATCATACCTATTGGCCCTAGTGGCAGGAGGTGGTCTAACCATTGGTGTGGCGCACGAGTCTAGAGAAGAGACGATTTCATCGTGTTCAACGGCAGACATTGAAGATTCCGCCACTGCAGAAAAAAAGAACAAAATAATTTATGCAACTATAATTTGTCAGGTAGACACATTGCACAACAGACAAAATATGGAACTGAATTTGAAGACTACCTGCATTTGAATTGTATTCAACATCTGCAACAGCCACATTTACATTTGAAGAGCTTACTTCTAGTCTTTTATGCATTCTTTCCTCTTCATCCTGAAGTTCCTGCTGCCGCATCCTAATTTTTGCTTCAATAACACGCTGCTCCTCCTGAATAATTATGAGTATGCATGCAAAACTTTATTGACTATTAATTGTTTTTTAGAAGATGCATTCCAAAAGGCAATAATCATAGAAGATAACAACTTACTATTTGTTCCATTCCCTTCTCCTCTTTTGATTTTACACCACGATACTCCACGGCATAATTTGCCGTTTTACAAAAGGGACATCTGATGCTGTTAAGGCAAACAACTATCCTAATACTAAAGCACCAAGAAAGTTGCTACACTGTCAATTTTAGGTTACATATTCATATTGAAGACAAACAATTAGTAATGCAGGATACTGTGTAGGCCGAGTTGAATTTGGAACTTTCATCTGCAAAAAGCACTCTGATAAAAGGAAATTAATCAGGTTGTATATAAATGCTAATGACAGAATATATAAATGATAAAAGGAAATTAATCAAGTTGTATACCTGTACAAATGCTTTTTGTGCAACATCTTGATCGGTTCAGACTTGGATAATACTAAAATAAGGGGGGAAACAAAGCACAACCGAGACGGTATGATTAGAAAAAACATATCTGAAGATCCTGTTTTAGAACAGATTTCAAAGAAACAAGGAGTAAAAACAATCCACATATGCTTAATGTTACTTCCATTTATATTAGAAAACGTGTGTAAAAGTGCTCAAAGTTATATACTTCATCAATTTGGCTCGAAGAAAGAATAAATTAAACCCCAAAGATAATCACGGGTCAAATTGAAATTGAAATAAGTTGAATTGAATTATATTTGATCATGTTTAAACATTTCACTATAACTGAATAGGTGGGAAAAAATAAATATCAGAGGCATATTGTAGAAACCATACCAGAAAGCAAATTGGGCACTCTTCACGATCGCAAGCAGTTTCTTCATCTCCCGGAAAGCAAGGTGCAAGCTTTGATTCGAGGATTAGCTTCCTCAGCTTCTTCTGATCAACATCCTTATGATTATACAATCCTTGTGGCCGTGTATATTTTTCATCTACCACTTGTCTCCTCCTCCCGAGTTTATTACCCATCCAACAAAACTCAGTTCTTCCCGTCTACCAATTATGTTTTGAATTCTTCAATAAGAAAAAACAGAACAAGAGTAACAAAACTATAACTTTCTCTATAAAAACACTCTCAATGCTCCATATCACCAATTATACACTAATACCAAACTATATTATACTATCATATACTCAATCAGCCTAATCCCCCTTATACAATACAATCAAAAGAGCCTCTCTTGTCAATCTATTAACAATGTTGCATAAACACATTCCAAAAGCCCTGCAGACAAAGTCACCTAGAAGAAGTAAACAAGGGGCAAACAAAATTCCAAAGAAAACCCAAAACTACACACTTAGCAAATTGCAATAGAATCACTCAAAGACTCAAACTTTCTACAAATTCCCAAAATTCACCACCAAAATCACTACTTCCACAACACTCAACAATACAGAATCAAAAATCCCAAACACAGAAAACAATTATCGTAATTTCAATGCAGTTAATTGAATTAAACCAAATTCATTAACAATTTGATAGCACGCAACAAGGTCCCATTCGAAAATAAATAGAATTGACAATCAAAATCAGTAACAATAAAAACACCAAGAACCCTAATCAAAGCTACAATGAACTCCAATTGAGGAAGCAAACACGCAATGTCAAAATAAAAACAATCAAAATAATAAAAAGAGTACCAATTTGTGTTTAGTCGCAAAGTTGAGAGTTGTAGAAGTAGAAGAACAGGTGAAGTTTTTCAAACAAGTTTGAGAGAAGTTGAAAAGATTTGAACAGTGAGCGAAAAACACGTAAAAAATAGATAGAAGAAAAAGGAAGAAAAGACAAAGAAATTGGGAATCGGAAAACGAACCTTAAATGGGTTTTGTAGAGAGAGAAAGAGAGGGTTTTGTAGAGAGAGAAATTCTGGGAGAGGGAAGAAAGGAAGGAGTAATAGAGGAGAAAAGAATCATTCTATTTCCATTTTTACCATTGTTACTCTACTCACCTGCTTTCACGCGCTCTTCTATTAGGTGCTTTTCACCCGCCATATATTTTTTGAATTATTTTTTATAATTATTTAAAATATGTTATTAAAAAATTTGTTTGGGATTTAAAAAATAATAAAGCTTTAAAAAGTTATTTTTCGCTTTACATTTTTAAAAATTAAAAATAATTTTAAAATAATAAAATTTAATTTAGCTCATCTTTTAGAAAGTAAAAGATTAATTTTGATATCCAGTAATATAAATATACATTATTAAAAATTAAAATATAGTTAAAATAGTATAATTTTTCAAAACAAAATTTATGAAAATCAATTTATAATAGTTTTAAATTTAAATAAAATATTCAAACAAATTATAACAAAAGAAAGAAATACTTTAAATAAATTTTAAAAAAAATTATTTAAATTTATTTTATATTTAAAGGTTTAAAAAAATCTTTGTAAATTTTTTTAAACAAAAATATGTAATAATATAAAAGTTGTTCCGCTTGGAAACCAGGAGTGGATGTTCTAGCTTCACGAAGGAAGCAAAAATGATGAGAGTTGGATAATTGTTGATCTTTAATGGTGGCTTTGATCTCCTTTACGGTGGTGCGGGTGGACTTGCATGGTTATCACTCTAACACCCAAGTCGGTTCAAGATTCAAGATGAGTAAAGTGAAATTGGAGATCACAAATTGTGTACCTTCTCATAACATGTGAACTATTTTTATATTTTATGTCGAGTGGAGTGGGTTTGAGACTATTGGGCTTGGTCCATTGGGCCTTTGGTCGGTCCAGAATATTTTCTTTAAAGGCTTTACCGAGCACTGAAAGAGTTAGGGGAATCCTTAAGCATTATTGACTGGACTTCATATCGTATTCTGGTGTTTGATAGAACTGAATCGCTTGGGATCAATTTTTTAAAAAAGTAATGGGGAACACATTCATTTAATGTGGTTCCATCATTAAGGCATTTCGTCATCCATTCTTGACACGTGCAATGACGTGACCAAATAAGGTGTGGCACAGTTCATAGTGTTCTTAAGTGCATTCGAATTTGGTGTGTTTCCATGAGTGGAATTTTAGCTGTTGATCTTGTGATCTCTGTTCATAGTTGGCATTGATCTTTCATCTATCATTGCTTATAAAGAGAGTGAGATGGAAATTTTGAAGATTTAGAAACCTTTTAGCTTTAATGCTTACAGTTACTTCTCTAGGTAAACGTCTTTGTTCCTTCTTCTTTAATAATATCACTAGAAACGATTCAGAGCTTCGCTTAAAGCTTTCGTCTTTTTCATTTCTCTTGCTTCATCAATCTTCCTTAACTAGGTACTTTCTAACTTCAACTTTTCTAACTTCAACTTTATCTTCAGCATTTATTATCTCCTTAATTAGGATGAGTGATAACATTGTTAATTTATGAGTGATTCTTAAGTGGTAGCTTCATCTGGATCGTCTCATGATTCTCATCATCGTTCCCTTAATAGTGATTACATAGGATCATAAATTATATCACTGTTTAATGATTTTGGGTTGTAAGGGACGCCTGAGACTTCCTTGGAGGAAAAAACTACTTCTTTTGGATCGTTAGATGCCCTTATATCAAATTTTGGCGGAAGAATAGCCCACGTCGAGGTTCCTATGCCCCCTCATATCTTGTCAAAAGAGAAGGTACAAGTTAATTTGCAAAGGAGGGAACGTATTAGAGATTTTGTTCGGACTCACTTGTAGACTGTAGGTTGTGAGACTGGTGACACTGAGGTGCTAGAGCATTTAAGTCTTCAACGCCGGTCGAATGTTCTGATATATGATTGGGTCGAATGTTCTGATATATGACTGGGTAATGCCTCTTCCTAATCCTAGTAACTTTTTATTCGGGTCTTCCCCTAAATATGAGAACCCATTTCACTTTATTTTAATCATTAACCCCAAGTGACACACTTTAACAAACACAATGATTCAATATTGAATACAACTCAACTAAGCAAACCAACTACTATGTCATGTGAATAAACCAATAACATGGTGTACAATTAATAGAAACACTTTGTTCCCAAGCTTATAGAATTATAGTCTTGGAATAAAGTTTTACAACTCACATACCAAACCAAATTATATGCCTTAAGATATGAATTCAGGCGCTAGAGTGGTGCACAATAATAACTCAAACAAAGACTCAAAAATAGAAACCCTTATATAAAGAGTCTTCAAAATATGCACATCTCAAACTCTAGGTCTGAGTTTCCTTATATAGCAATGCTAACTCTGGCCTTTTCTCCTTGAATAAGATTACGTCTAGAACATAGAGGATTTGGTTTTAATTTGTTCCACAAAATCCACCAAAAGATATGATTTATTTTGATTCAAATTCAAATTTAAATCTCCATTTAAATTGAATTGATCTCAGTCAATCTTTAACAAACAAATCCACAAAAATGCATTGCTAAAAAATAGCAATAAATCTGATTGAAAACAAAGAGAAATTTCGCACCTAATAACATTAATCATGGCCTACTGACAAGGGTTGGATGTTGCCCTAAACACATGTTGGAACATCGTGCTCCATATGTTGCACCAGAACATCTAAATTAACTCTCTTCATGAAATATAAATCTTCTCTGTAGAGTAAATCTTGGATACACTAAATCTGAACCGAATCTTCCTTCAAACCAAATGCAATAAAATCTTCTTTGACTAAATAAAATCCAAGTTTTTCTAAATTGATTTGGATTAACAAAACAAACTTCTTCCAAAAGCAAACTTTTGTTCTTTTGAAGAAATTAACACTGCAACAGCTCTGGAGGAAATCTGAAGATGATCAGAACTCAATCCTTACACCAAGATGTCACACAACATGTGTTAAACATCTTGCTTAACAAGTTGATTATAACCAAATCTCTCATTTAAGCATTTTAGAAAAAAATTTGTACCTGAACAAATCTTCTTAGAAACAAACACAATTATGCTTAGATTTCTTCATGCAATCTAGCTAACAGTCTGAGGCTAGATGGTGGAACACATGCTGGAACATATTATTCACATTTGCTTCTACACAAAATACATCTTGTATATATGTTGTTGTACCTAATACAGATGATCACATAGAATAACAATTTCCCTCTTTGGCAAACTTTGGCTAAAGCAACTTACAAGATGTGACCTATAAGATGTGATATTCAAGAATTAACACACCTATAGACACCACATCAGAACATCATGCTGGAACATCTTGTCCGAAGGTGAGAAAAATACACAAGAATAGGGGGGTAAATTATGTATGTTAATTCTTTTTCACTTATGAAAAACCAACTTCAAAATCTGAACAAGTTTAGAATCTGATAACATATTTGATAACAACGAAATGAATAATATTTAGAAGCAAGAAACGGAGTAACATTCAATATCTCGGTTCCTCTCCTAAATTGAGAGTAGTCCAGTCCCCTTGTCTAACAAGAGATTTTTATTATAATCAAATTGATTATAATCACACTAGAAAGAGACTTTCGTTCAAGCAAACCAGCAAGAGACTTATGCTCAAGCACACAGGCGAGAGGCTTCCACTGCTCAAGAAAACTAGCAAGAGAATTCCATTGCTCAAGCAAACCAACAAGAGACTTCCTATACTTCTACACAAATAGTTTAGAAGAATAGATAACAATTATACTTGGTGTAAAACAGAGGTATATAAGTGATACAACAACCACAAAGATTCTAAACACTTAAGATTTCTAATATATACACAGATAAGAAATCTTAAGAACTTGTGCAATAAACAATTATAAAAACTTTAGCTCAAAGTTATGCTCGTTAGGTTATTTTTATGTTATTATGTGACCTTCCTTCAAAGCTTCAAATCCTTTTTATAGAGGTGGGAAAAGAGTCGTTGGAAAGTAACTTGCATAAGTGTTCTTTGTGAGACATATTTCCAAGAGATACGTTGGAAGACAAATTTGATTAAGATATCCATCCATTGTGTAATGACTTTGTCCAATGTGTCTTTCTCATACTAGGCATCTACCAAGATGTTGAGGCGGACTTAAGAAGTCACATCAACTTTCCTTGAGCCTTGCACTAAGAAACTCTGGTTGACTTTTTCATAATTTGGCATTGACAATATTGGTCTGCTTTGGAGACATGGTACAGATCAGAAGCTGAGCACATTTAGCTGAGGTCTTCAAAGTCTGAGTTGTCACCAGAAGCTGAGATACTATGTTCAGATTCTAATCCTTCAGAGGCTGAGATACCATGTTCAAAGTCATCAGATTCATATCCTTCATAATATGAGACCTTTAGCTTCTCTACCTATGCTTTCATCAGGTTCAGTTATGAGTTAAATTTTAAGATTATGATCCTGCATACTTGAACATACGTTAGTATACTCAATTGTTCTTTAAGTACTTTTCCATCATCAAAACCCAAGGGATATGAACAATTTTGTTCCAACAATCTCCCCTTTTTTATGATGACAAACAAAGGTATTTAAGAATAATGGTTGGTCAGTTTAACTAACTTAACAGCATCAGAGTCTGAGGTTTATAAGCTCCCCCCGAGTCTAATAGTTCAAAGGTTGAGTTTTGTAAGCTCCCCCTAAGTCATACCCAAGTTAATTAAACTTATCTTGATAGCATAAGAAAATAATGTTCATATAAAACCAATAAGAATATGGGTTCAGGTATATATAAAAGTATTCAAAATAATTTTATCCTCTTTAAATACTCACATGATTTTCTCCCCCTTTTGTCATCAACAAAAAATTAATTAAAACACACACACGCGCACACGCACACACACACACACACACACACACACACACACACACACACACACACACACACACACACACATATATATATATATATATATATATATATATATATATATATATATATATATATATATATATAGAGAGAGAGAGAGAGAGAGAGAGACTGAAGAAAAAATTTGTGGGAAAATTTAAATTCTGATAAAAATAAATAAAAACACATTTTGCACTTCCTAGAAAATGAATCAGATTTTTCAAAAGAAAGAGAAGTGGCTAGATTGGTTGGAAAACTTTCTTCACTTCTCAAGACGGTTAGACACACGTCTTTCAGCTTCCAAGAATTGGAAGCATAGGAAGTAATCATTGCAATAAAGAGTTAGAAGACCTAAAGTATCACTAAAGAGCATATGTGATTAAACCTCCATAAGAAACATAAAACTCACTCAAGGTCTTCTATAAAAGCATTAACTCATAGGTTAAAATCCCACATCTTCATCCAACTCTTTCTTTTCTTAACAAAATGAGCACTCATTTTGAAGGTACCAAAGTCTTCGTTTCTTTTGAGACAACTGTGGTGAAGGAGACCAACACTTCCATGGAGCACCATCAATTGAGAAGTGAATAATTTCTTAATATACATTTATATTGCCCACCCCAACACATGACAAGGTTAAATTTGGGTTCAGATGAACCTTCGGCAGATGTATGGTACAATCCTTACGTGCAAATGCAAGAATCTCTAAAACAAGGAGACGCATTTCGTACAAAAGAGGAATGTGTAAAAGCCATTAAGAAATTCCACATGCAACTATCAGCTGATTTCAAAGTTGACAGAACTGACGCATCGAGGTATAAAGTTTATTGTCCGAATGAGCACTGCCTTTTTAGGTTGTCAGCTTCGTACCGGAAGAGGAGCGAGTCTTGGGAGATTGGATCAATGGGTCTAGATCACACATGCATGTTGACAAACCCAATGCAGGATCATCAATTAAGCTCTCAGCTAATATGCGATGAAATATTGTCTGTCATTGGTGACAATCCGTCGTTAAAGGTGAGTACAATAATCTCGCATATTAGGGCAGAGTACGAGTACACTCCATCATATAGGAAGGCATGGATAGCTAGAACAAAAGCTGTTGAAAAAGTGTTTGGTAATTGGGAGGAGTCTTACAAATAACTTCCAAAATACCTATTGGCTCTAAAACAATATGCTCCCGGGACAATTGTCAAGATGGAAACATTGGCCGCCTATACACCAGATGGTATGCGTGCTGTTGGAAATAAAATATTTCACCGTCTATTCTGGGCGTATCAACCATGTATCATAGGTTTTTCTTTCTGTAAACCAATTATACAAATTGATGGTACATGGTTGTATGGAAAATACAAAGGAACGTTACTGATGGCAGTGGCACAAGATGAGAGCAGCAATATTTTTCCAATCGCCTTTGCCCTAGTTGAAGGGGAGACTGCTGAGGGATGGAGTTTTTTCCTAAGAAATCTCCGATTGTATGTTGCACCTCAGTCTAACTTGTGTTTGATCTCTGATAGACACCCCTCAATCATCAGTGCATATAATAACATTGACAATGGCTGCAAAATCCTCCTTCAACGCATGTGTTCTGTATTAGACATATTGCTCAGAATTTCATGCGGGAAATCAAAGATAAGACGTTGCGTAAGAAGGTTGTCAATGCAGGTTACGCATTATCAGAACCTTCTTTCAAACACTACCGCGAGGAAATAAGATTATCGAACGAAGATGCGGTACGGTGGATCGATAGTATTCTGTTGGAGAAGTGGACCAGGGCATACGACAACGGTCAGCGTTGGGGCC
Organism: Lathyrus oleraceus; assembly: GCF_024323335.1. Classification (NCBI taxonomy): domain Eukaryota; kingdom Viridiplantae; phylum Streptophyta; class Magnoliopsida; order Fabales; family Fabaceae; genus Lathyrus; species Lathyrus oleraceus. The sequence goes on along the minus strand of NC_066579.1, from coordinate 5,329,895 downwards.
ACATGACAACAAATCTTGTGGAATCAATGAACTCTATCTTCAAAGGCATCCGTGACCTACCAATAACCGCTTTGGTGCATGCTACATATTTCAGGCTAGGGGCGTTGTTTGAAACCAGACGCTCAAAATGGAGTTCAGTGTTGCAATCTGGACAGTTGTTCAGTGATGCTTCAATGAAATTCATCAGACATGAAGCTGCCAAAGCAAACACACACGTGGTTACGGTATTTGACCGAACTAAAGGTTGGTTTAGTGTTGCCGAGCCCATGGATCACAATGAGGGCATGCCGATGGGACAGTATAGAGTCGAACTAGATAGAGGTTGGTGCGATTGCGGAAGGTTTCAAGCCTTTCGTACCCCCTGCTCCCATGTCATTGCGGTATGCTCAAAGGTTCGAAGGGATCCATCCTACTTGCTATCTGAAGTTTACAAAGTCGCCAACCTTTCAAATGTTTATAAAATTAGTTTTTTTGTAGTGGCAAAAGAGGATTATTGGCCAGAATATCAAGGGGACATCGTCTGGCACAACGAAGTTATGCGAAGGAAGAAAAAAGGTCGCCCTAACAGCACCCGGATTCGAACCGAAATGGATACGGAGAACAAAATGGTTAGACTATGTAGTTCATGTCGTCAACCAGGTCACAATCGTAATAATTGTCCTAGTGTTGGAACGAGCACAACCAGATAAATTCAGATGTACCTCTGTTGCAATATATGAAAAACTAAATTTATTTCATAGTACCTCTGTTGCAATATATGGAAAACTAAATTTACTTCATAGTAGACATTTGTGACGAAAGTACCATTACATAAACAGTAACACAAATAATTATAACAAATACAATACAAGAACTATGCAATTACAACCATCAAAATAATTTTGAACATGTAATGCATTATCCTACGAGCATCTTGGTCGGTCTTAATATCCACTCATTCACGCACTTCTCCGTGTTGATTGAACGTGGACACAAGCCATTGTATTCTTCTAAGCCGTTCACCCTCTTCAATTTCTCCCTCTAACCAACTGTACAACGTCCGATTAAGACGTTCAAACATATCTGTGTTCCAAAGTCTAACCTGTATCGGAGCCGCAACGGCAGAAAATATTACATCAGCATTTCGTTTTTGAATGTATGCATACATTGTTGAAACAAAGAGAATTGAAATTAATGGTTGAACTAGACAACTTATGGTATTATGAGATGAATTTGAGTGAAAATTATTGTATGCAATGCGTGATATTTATAGAGACGGAACATCCATTGGACAAAACACGTGGGCGCCTGAGGGATTGACGCCAGATGAATTGGCGTCCACCAAGCAAAAGACACTAAGGCGCCACTAGCATTGGCGCCTCCTCATGAAGAGTCCAATGCATGCGCCAATGTTATTGGCGCCTCCTCTTAGTGGTATGGGGGTGCGCCAATTCATCTGGCGCATCCTCTACCAAATTTGGTTATTTTGATTTATTTTTTTTGAAAAATTGATTATTTTTTATTTAAAAAAAAATTGGTTATTTTGAAAAAAAATCACACAACTGTCTCATTCTCCTTTTTGTTAATTAAATAAATATTTAAATTAAATAAATATTCAACTTAAATAATTATTTAATCAGGATTATATAATCTCTATTATTTTATCTTTATTACAAAATAATTAATTATTCCTAATAATTCAATAATAAAATTATTTTATCAAATTAATTTTAATTATATTTTTCCATATTTTTTCAATTAATCAATACTCATTTTCTTTAGAGAAAAGTGGTGATGCATTGATTTTACACTGTCAACCAATGACGACCATGCATTCCGCCAAATCAGACTAAAATTTTTAAAGAATTTAATTGATATATATCGATAGTGTAAAGATTTTTTACACTGTCAGTTAATCACAAACACTGTCAGTTAATCACAAACACTGTCAATTAAAAAATAATACAAATCGATGATTGTGATGTATTGACATTGTAAATTTTTTTACACTAACAATACATAACAATTAATCTTAATTTTAAAATACTGATATAATATGACAAAATGATATATTCTTATAATGACAGTGTAAAATTATTTTACACCCTTAAACTCTTTTCTTTATTCTGGATTTTTTCAAAGTAAACAATACTTACATCGAAACACAGGTTCATAACACATAATTTATTTATTTTTTCTTTTTAATCAAACACAGTCCCAAACTCAGATCTCTTTCTATTACCATTTACATCAGGTCTTCTTCCTGTGAAACTAAGAATCAATTATTGTTCTTTCTGTAAAATCTTTCCAACATACATGCATGCATTTTTTAATTTAAAATCTGTAATACTTGTTATTTAAGATATATTTTTTTCATTTTAAAATCTGTAATATTTGAAGGGCTTGTTCTGTTACCTTCCATGAATTTATGTATGTTTCCATGTTTGTGTCGAAATTCCAACCGAGTTTCATGCCCGGTAACCAAGTGTCAGTTGGAAAATCGAAACTTTGCCATAGAATTTTTGTTGGGTCGTTTTCATTTGGTGATTCTGTTACAGTTACAACCAAATTCGCAGAATCCAAAAGCTGAAGAATTGGGTTTTTGTTGTTAAAGGTTGGATTTTTATTGATTTTGAATACTGGTCCAAATGGTTTTATTGGATTGATCTATGATAACGAGGCTTCCTGTGTCGGTTAATTTGAGAAAAGAATCAGGATTCTGAATTGGGGTGTTTCTGTTTGCAACCCAAACCATTGTCATGTCATTATCTATGGTGTAACGTATTCCCAATTACCAAGAAAATTTGTGTATGAAAAAAAACTTAGTTGGAAAATTCCATTTGGGGACAAGAGGATTTGGTTGATTCCGAGGATTTGGGTTGTTGTTAAGATATCATAAGAAACAGAGATTGAAGGTATGGAGAAGAAAATGATTGAAGTGGAGAAAGAAAAAGAGAAAGAGTTTGTGGGTTTTAAGAGTTTTAAAGATGAGATAAATGAATTGGAGTTTTAAGAGATGATAAAAGATGAAGATGTTCTTGAATTTGGGTTTTTAGAGGATATGGAATAGGAAGATGTTGGTGAATTTAAGTTTGAAAATAATGGGGAATGTGGGTTTCAAGATGAATCTCAAAGAATTTTTATTTTTAAATTAACTAAAAATATATTATTTAATCAATGTAATCCGATTAATCAACATGTTTGGTGTATTTAGCAGGAGGGAAACAATACTGACCAAACCTTTTTAAAAACCTACTTGATTATTAGTTTGTATAAAAATTTATTTTGTATAGTTTGTATATTCAATTTTTTTTTACTAATAAATTTTTTTATAGCCTACACATCCTTCTTTTGAATAATATTGTTTTTAAATCATGCTTATAATGTTCATATATCTTTTAAAATTTTATATAAATGAATTATGCACACTTAATTTATAAATTAATATAATATATATAATAAATTTAATATATTTTTCTATAAGTGTTATTCAATCTATTTAACTTAATATGATTTTTAAAATACTTGAGTTTGGTCTTTTTTATCAAACTATTAAATAGACCAAATTATAAGGCTCTACAAACTTTGTTACTTATTTTCACCCCTACTTGACAACATCAAAGAAATTATCATGATGGTTCATTAAGATAGATGCAAAAAGCCCACTTTTTCTAATTTGGATAGAGACTTGTTTTTAAAAGGAACGAGAAGATAAATTTTCAAACTTAAAAAATTGGTTGGAATAATTTTGTGGTAAACTGCACTGACTGCAGAAAAAAACAACAACCGCCGTGAATCCTAATCCCACTTTTTCAGATTAGTTTCATAATCTATTATCTTGTATTTAAAGATTCAACAATCAGAGATAATTTAGTAGGAATATCAAATTTGATTTCTACGTATTAAACAAATTAAATTTAACATATTTTTGCAAACAAAAAAAATTAAATATTAAAGTCTTACATTTAGATTTTTGCAGAGAGAATTTGAAATATATATATATATATATATATATATATATATATATATATATAGAGAGAGAGAGAGAGAGAGAGAGAGAGAGAGAGAGAGAGAGAGAGAGAGAGAGAGAGAGAGAGAGAGAGAGAGAGAGAGAGAGAGAGAGAGAGAGAGAGAGAGAGAGAGAGAGAGAGAGAGAGAGAGAAGAGAGAGAGAGAGAGAGAGAAGAGAGAGAGAGAGAGAGAGAGAGAGAGAGAGAGAGAGAGAGAGAGAGAGAGAGAGAGAGAGAGAGAGAGAGAGAGAGAGAGAGAGAGAGAGAGAGAGAGAGAGAGAGAGAGAGAGAGAGAGCTGAATTTCATAAGTGAGAAAACTTTATTACAAGGATTCTATTTACGGAATTGCTTGTGTGGACTGCAAATTGAACAAACACACTTAAACGCATCATACCTTACAGTGTACTATATTTAACTTGAGTGCACCGTATTGTACATTATTTCGTATTCCACTTAAGCGTGTTATATCTTATAATGTTCCGCATTCCACTTAAGCTCGTTGTACCTTACGGTATTCTAAATTGCACTTAAGTACATCGTACATTACGGTGTACCACATGTCTTTAATTAACGTCAGTACATTCCAAGACCCCACAATCGAACAAACTTCAGTTATTAATTTTATCTCTTATTAATCCGTCCATATGTGTATGATCCTGAAATTCTCGTGACATTAACAATTATGATAAATAACATATTTAATATAATAAACAATGAGTGATATTTATCACCACATCAATACTACCCAAATCACAAAAAGTTCATGTGATTTGAATATACATTTCCATGATACTAATGTTTAAGAATATGCAATTGTTTTCTTAGTTCTATTGACATATGTCATGACTTGTCTGTGACCCTGAAACCACATTAATATCATCCAAAATGGGAAAAGTTGATCCTTAGTTATGTGTCAGTCTCTAGTTGAGAAAAGATACGTTTAACACCTCTCCAACATAAAACCACACGCCATTGCAGACACTTGGGCTCAAATCTTCATCGCATTTGCCTTTAAAACCATCGTCGTAGTCGTCAGAGAAGGAAAGGTAAGAGAGGTTAGGGAAGATGGGTTTTTTGGTGATACGGTTGTGCATGTGAAGGGTGAACAACAACAAATTTCATCCTGTCGATTCATCATTGAAAATTAGGTCAAACCAACTTGCACCCCTTTGTGCAAACTTGATGTTTTCTTGTATTTCAAGCTATGATTATGATGTAATGAGCATCCCATGATAAAAAATTTATTAGAGCTTGAGTGATCTTGAAGATAGCTTGAAAGTTGAATGGTGTGGCATGGAAATAAACACATGAACCATCTTTGAAACAACATGAACAAACTTGCATTTCCCTTGGTCAAAAGACTTTTTCTTGCCTTGATTTGAAGCATGATCACCTACATGAGTAACAAGAACAAAAAAGTATCATCTCTTCATGAAGTTAGGGTTAGTTGATAAGCAAAACAAGATGAAATCTATTGTGGTGAGAATCAGATATCAAGCTATTGTATTAACTTGAATCACAAAGTGTTGAAATGTTCACCACCGAACTTTAATTTATCCAAGGGAAAGGGAAAAGATTGAATAAAACCCTAATTGTGCAATGTAAAAGCAATGCGAAGAGATATAAAGTTTGGGGGTTGGTTATACTAAGGGAAGGTATTAGCATCCTAAGTATCTATAGTATCCTATAGGAACCTTTTGAAAGTATTTGTGTTATGTTATTGTTTGTTTGCTATTGTTTGGAAATGTTTTATCGGGAAGGACCTAAAGGTTTTTATTAAGTTTGCTCACCCAAACTCCGCAGTCATGTACCTACATATCCTTATAAGGATGGAATCAGAGCAACCGTAGTTCACCTAACTAAGGGTGAAAGAATACTTGGTAGTGATCAAGGTTCCAAAGGGGGAAGTAAGTGTTCATATCAAACATACTTACAAGAGTTACAAACTCTTACTTAAGTCTAAGTTGAAAGTGATAATGACTCTAACAAGGTCAAAAGGGAACTAGGGATTGCTAAACTACCTATGACATTAAGTCAATAAAAAGGTATTTCCCTTGGATTTGGGCAAAAAGATAAACAAAAGATAAGCAATATGAAGAAGATGTTCAAGCATGACATCAAAAAATATAAGCACATGATAAAGAAGATGTTCAAGCATGACATCAACAAAGATAAACAAATGGTAAAAAAGATGTTCAAGCATGACATCAACAAGTACAAACAAGGATGAAGAATATGTTCAAACATGACATCCACAAAGATAAGCAAATGAAGAAAATGTTCATACATGGCATCAACAAATATAAGCACATGATAAAGAAGATGTTCAAGCATGACATCAACAAAGATAAATAAGTGGTAAAGAAGATGTTCAAGCATGACATCAACAAGGAAACATAAGGATGAAGAAGATATTCAAACATGACATCCACAAAGATAAGAAAATGAAGAAGATGTTCATACATGACACCAACAAATATATAGAAGCATGATCATAACAATATCAAGCATGGTATGTAAACACATATGTACAACATGTGAACATGAACAAAGATACAATAACATCAATCAAATATGTATAAATTTAACATGAATATGAATGACATGTATATATCATCATGAAGAAACAAATATGAATGACGTAAAAAAACATGAACATGTATATGGATGTCATAATAAGTATGAATGAACATGTATATGCATGAAGTAAGACATGGTTTGGACATAACATCAACTTAATCATGAAAGCAAGTTAAGGTATTCAAGACATGCATGTTAAGGTTCAACAAGACATGAAAGAATGACATGTGAATCGTGGATCAATGGAAAAATAAACACACAAAAGTTCATGGTATAATAACAAATTTCAAAGCGCATAAGCATGTAAACATACATTAAAGTAAGTCAAAATTAGGTCAAAACCAGGAGTCACATATTAACAACATAAAACAAAGTTCATATATGATGCACAATATTCATACAAATCATGGTGATAAAAAAAATTAAAGTATCAACCAAAGAAGGTCATTTGAAACCCTAAAACAATCCTAAAAAGGTACCAACTTTAGATAAGTATAAGTATGTGAAAAATAAATCAATTATGGAATTTCTTTTTACCATCATGAAATAGACAAAATTATGAACATATAGAAAAAAGAGTGGCTCAAAAAGGCTTAGGGATCATCAAGTTATGAGCCTTTAAAGTTATGAAAAATAACAAAAATAAATAGGAAAAAAAATAATGAATAAAAATGGGTCTGGGGAGAGGGGGATTTGAAACTCAGACCTCTTGCACACAAAAGCCTTAACACACACACTCTAACCACTGGGGCAATGATACATCCATTAACTTATTTACAAACATTAATATATATATATATATATATATATATATATATATATATATATATATATATATATATATATATATATATATATATATATATATATATATATATATATATATATATATATATATATATATATATATATATATATAATAAAACGATTCCAGAAATTGGAAAATGACACCAACTCATCATCTTCCTCCTCGCGTTCTTGCATGTTTCTTTCAATTTTTTTTCTCAAACTTCCAACAACCATAACTCTCTCTGTTTTCCATGAAATTAAAAACCGTAAGAACCTAAATTTCTCTATTTTTCGCAAGGAATCTAATGGTATCATTATCTCATCCTAAAACTCAATGTACAAAGCGTGCCAAGGCAAAAACCAGAACTGCACTTTTAATTTCCAAACAATAAAATCTCAATGCATGAGCATGGTATACTGCATACAGTAGAAAACATAAAACAAACATACTATGTACTACATTTTTTCTTCAATAAATATTAAATAATGATGCATGCATAAGAGTTTTCAAGTGTAAGTGCACTTACCTATTGGAGAAAGTCCAATGCTTCTTCTTAGCTACTACAAAGATAAGAGAGAGATTCTACCAGCCCTGTTGATCCTTGAGGATAGTGTTTGAATAATGAGAATGGCAAAAAACAACTTGTATTATCTCACACAAATGTTCTTGCAAAGTGAATAAGTGAAATGGTGAATGATAGAATAGAGGATACAAAACTTGTTCAAGTGATTAAACAAGCTCTAAATGGTGTCTAGAGATGATTTGTTGTGTTTGTTTGGAAGATACACATGGGGAATAAGTTTGGTTAGAGAACTATGCAAAAATTGTGTGTTTTTGAAAATTCTAATGGAATAGGAGTTTGATGAAGTGTTGAGGGGTTATTGTTGTGTGTTTTGAGGCTTAAGGGATCCCTCTATTTATAGGAAAAGATTGAGGATTGGAACTGGTTAGAAACAGAAGTTGTGAAGTTATGGTTTTGGTTGAGAATGAATGAGAAGTTTGCATGAATTGTGGAGTTTCAAGGAGTTTGTCATATTTCACTAGCCTCTACAAGTTTGCTTCTGATCACTTAAGATTATTTGTGATCTTTAGGGACAAGTTTTAAGGATGAAAGAGTGAGTTGTTGGCATAAAACTTGCTTTATCAAAGTAGTAATGTGACTTTTTGCAAATTCACCCATAAATGGTATAATGCAATGGACAAAATCTCAATTCCTTGTGTAATGCACTTAAGATTCATATAAGCATCTGATTATGGAGATATTTATACACAAGAGGACCTGCAATCAAGAGATTTTCACATTTGAAATGGTTTTCCTCCAAAAATGCATCATGAACATGACTTGAAATTCAAGTTCGGAACCCCAACTTCCCATTTTCGAAACTCATAGCTCATGCATGGAAAAAAAATGTACTTGTACTTTTTAAAAAGCCCAAGACATACTCTACAAGTTTCATGTTTTGAGTTTTTTCTGAATCAAAGTGGATCATGATAAAAACTGGCTGTAAAGTTTATCACTTTTTAGGGATCAAAGCTGACTTGAAAATTTTCTAAGTGTTTCAACTTGAGACACCAACTTTATGGTCTCATAACTCTAAATCCTTGCACTTTTAGGGAATCAGCCCTCTAGTACAAAGTTGAAGTATGGAACAAGATATTTCATTTTTACTTTGGAGAAAAGAAAATGGTTGCTTGGATTAGAAGTTATGGCTTGAGAAATTAGTGCACTTGAACATGAAATTTGGATACTTAGTGAAATTTTTAATGTTTTCAAGATTGCCTTTTTTGCAAGTAACCTCATTTCTCTTGATTTTTGTTGATAAAATTCATAAATTAAACATATACTCATGAAATTTAACTTGAGAAGTTCATATTTGATCATAAATCTCAAAAGTCAAAGGTTTGACTTTGTAGTGCATTGGTTGTGTATCAGATGAATTTGAATTTCTTAATCTTCAATAAATTCAAACTCTTGAGCCAATTGAACATAATGTATGGGATCTAAGCATGTACTTTAGTGCGTTGAGTCATGTCTCAAGGCTTGAGATCATGTCTTGATCAAAATTCTCATATGAAATTGAATGTTGCTGAGAAACCCTAATTAGTGAACTAGATGAAAGTGAAGCTTGATGCACTTGTGATTAGGCCGCAATACACTTATTTGTTGATGGAGAGAGATCTCTTAAGTGTATGAGAAATTGATTTATTGATGATCAATCCAAAAATTTGACCGATCAATCCTTTGAGCTCTTTGAGGGAAACCCTAATTCACAGATGAAACAAACCGGGCATATCTTGATCTTGAGGTTAGCTATGCATGAATGATGTCTAGGATGAAAATTATTATGAAATATAGGGGTAAAATTTGGGGTGTGAAAAAACCCTAGTGTTAAGATACACTCCAATATGTGGTCATGCTTGTGATTCCATGATCAAATACAATGGTCATGCATGATATGATTTGATGTATGCAAATGAATATGCAAGAGAGGAAAAAGGGAGGGTAAATTTTGGGGTATGACAATCATGTCGTCAATATAAACTTAAATCTCTTTATGCATCATGTCATGGAATAGGGTGGTCATCGCTCTTTGGTAATTTGCGCTTGCGTTCTTGAGACCGAAGGGCATGACTTTCTAATAAAATATTCCCTAAGGGGGTAATGAACGTGGTATTTTCCATATCCTATGGAGTCATCTTGATTTGATTGTAGTTAGAGAAGTCATCCATGAATAAGGAGATAAAAAAATTGGTTATGTTGTCTACCAAAGTATCAATGTGTGGTAGAGGTAAGTCATTCTTCAGACTAGCTTTGTTTAGATTCTTATATTCAACACACTTTCTGACCTTGTCATCCTTTTAGCCACGAGCACAATGTTGGCAACCCATTGGAGGTACTTCACCACTGCTAAGAATCTGGCGTTAAATTGACGTTTGACCTCCTCATGAATTTTAAGAGCCATATATGATCCCTTCCTTTGAAGCTTCTGTTTCACGGGCGGACAATCTGGTTAAACTGGCAGCTTATGATCATCAATGCTTGTGTCTAAACCGGGCATATTGATATGACCATGCAAACACATCCACACATTCTTGTAGTCTCAATCTCTTTTTTGAACAATCTCTTTTTGACGCTTGCCTCAAGTGTAGTCCAAATATTAACCTCCCTCTTCTATTCATTTATGCCAAGGTTGATTGTCTCCACCGACTCTCGATATGGCTGAAGGGCTTTAGACTCGTGCTCGAGCATCCTTGCCAATTCATTGGGGGATATCATAATCATCCTCACCCTCTTCTTCTGCTTGGTAAATGGGTAGCTCAAAGTTATAAGAGGTCGTAGGGTCATTGAATTCAACAAGTTTATTGATTATTCTACATGTTTTTAAATGATGACTTTTAGAAAAGTGAAAAAAATATTTTTGTGTTTTGAAAAGATTGTCATTTTCTTAAAAGAAAAAAATAAAATAATTGAACAATGAGAATTGAACAAAATGTCTTTATTCATAATGATGATCTTTTGAAAATAAAGAGGATCCCTAACATGATCCTTTATCCTTGGGCAGAGCTAAGGATTTGAAAAAGAAAACAAATTTACTTTGAAATGGAGCATTGTAATGTTGTCATTATTCTGGTTGAACCGAGTCTGCAATTGTCGAAGAATGAGGATGAGGGAGATGTTAATCCAACTTAAGAAATATGAGGTTGATTGGATCCTTGTATTACTTGTACAATATGCGACTAAATTTGGCGTTTAGTGTCGGTATTGTGAGTATATTCACGGAGATGCCAAAGGTGTCTCACTTGGAAAATATACGTCAAAGGATCTATTGATTGCAGAAATCTCTTTCCTGCAATGGACACATGCAAAAAAATGAAATCTGCTCAGTTTTACCGATTCTAATTGGTGTGTAGATAAAGATTATAGAAATTCTACAACTGGATACATATCTATGTTCGGTGAAACATCAATCTCATGATATTCGAAGAAGGAATCAGTAGTAACACTCTCTTCTTATAAGGCCAAATACATTACCGCTTCGTTGTGTGTGTGTCGAGACATGTGGTTGATGAATCTATTGAAGGAGCTAGGCAATAGAGAAAGTGACATTGTAACTCTCATGGTTGACAATGTTTCCGATATAAACCTCACTAAGAACCCAATTGCACATGGGAGGTGCAAGAAGATTGAGATGAGGTTTCACTATTTGAGGGAACTTGTTAGTGAAGGAAGGTTGAGATTGGGATATTGTAGAAGTGAAGACCAAGTGACCGGTTTGCTGACCAATGAAGTCACGATTGAAATGTTCAAGAGATTGAAGAAAAACATGAAAATGAAATACTTTGAGCACTTAAATTAAGGTGGTGTATTGTGAAAATATCGATAATTCAAGTTTTGTAATCGGTTACTGCATTCTTGTAACCGGTTACTAGGTGTAGTGTTTTTAGTTGTTAGAACAAGTGTAACCGCTTACTGCATTTTGATAAACGGTTACCACTTAATTGAGTTTTAATTGTTGAAACAATTATAATCAGTTACAGATTTGGCGTAGCCGGTTACATGCAGTTGGTTTCACCTTTTTTATTATTTTAGCTTGTTACTTATGTCTCAATCAATTGTATTTGTATATATATTTTTGAGATATTATTGTACAAGTTATTGAATGTTGAATGAAAATATTCTCACCCTCAATGATACTCTATTTCTCACTCTCCCTCTCCACACTCAATTACTCCATAGTTACCAACCTTTTTGTTCCAAGTTCTAACAAAAAATACTTCATAACTAACATTGTCGTTCATGTTGTAAATAGGTCTGCTATGTCCATAAAAATAGATTATATTAATAATAATTATGTCAAGGTAGATTGACTCGGTTGGTAAGGAGTAGACTCACACACCGAGTGGTTGTGGATTCAACTTCCACTACCGATATGAGAATCTCTTTGATGAGTGATATATAAATACCTCTATAAACGCTCCTTGAATCTTGAGGTTTGATCATGATGAATCCTCGGAATCCAACTCTCTTAAATTTTTTTTTTAAAGATAAAATATTATACATATATGTGGAATGAAATAACAACTTAGCTATCTAATAAGATTGCCTCAAATTTTTTTTTTGTTACTTTCAATCTATTAAATTATAAGTTTTCTAAGATATAAGGAAAGTATTAGCATAATTATATGAGGATTTAAAATATATGCTTGCAGAAGACATTGACTATTAATAGAAGATAAGATAATATATTTCCAGTAATTTAACTTTGCTTTACATCAAAGTTCCATCATCATTTTATTTTTTCAAAAATTTATTTTTGTTTATAAAAATCAATTTAGAGGAAATTTTGGAAAATGAATAAAAAAGAAGGTAGAGAGAAAATAAAAAGTTATTATAAAATGAGTTTTTAAAGAAAGAAAAGAGATAGAAGATACAATGCAAATTGAATTGAATTTAAATTCTGAAAATGGCAAATCCTATCCTAATACATGTTTTTCAAAAGAAATGTTTGAGTGAACGAAAGATAAATTAATATGTTAATTTCTCATGTGTATTTAAGGAGATTAAGAACATATTTATTTCTTAAGTAGGTAGTTGATTGTTGTTAGATGATTCTCATGTCAGGCACGTGGACGATTTGGTTAAGAAATTTTGTTCATACACACAAAATCAAACACTTGTTTACTCAAACCAAAAAGCAAAGTCCATTATTTATATGTAAGCATTGCATTATTTTCTACTCCAATGAATATTAAAAATTATTAAACCAAATTTTCAAACGAAGAGCTCAATGCACGCACTGCGGGGATAAAACAAAAGGAAAATGTTAAAATATCAAATAGCAAGTTTTTTGAATTGTGTAAGAAACTGACAAAAAGACCAGTGTTGTAGAGTAAGATAAAACAAGTTGGATTTCCAAGAGAGAAACACTTATAATTTTATTTTAATTGTATTTCAAAAATCGTGGTCATGTTTCATTCTAGGCTTACTAGGATTATGCTACAATTGAGATAGTTTTATACTCCTATTTGATTTGGTTTTTGGAAGAGACAAACACAATTTTAAAGGTGTAGAATTGATTTTGGAATGATTTTGAGATGTTAAATTTTGTTAAAGTAGAATTGATTTTGCTTCCATAATTGATTCGACTTGAAGTTAAAATTTGTAGTTTCTAAATTTAAATTCGATTTTTACGCTGAAATTTATTGTTCAATTCACTTTTATATAAATATACCCAAACAAAAATCAATTATGCTAAACTTAATTAAGTTAAAATCAATTCTACCCAACTCAATTCTGTCAAAATCAATCATGTCAACCACCAATCCAAACACACATATAAAAAAAGGTAGAATTTTTATTTTATTGAAAATAAATTTTTGATCAATTACTTTTGTTTTCAAGAATCATTACCATCTTTCTTATAGGTTAAGACATATATGGATGAATTGTGATGAGTTAAACAAAGAATATGTGTTTCATTATTTTACATATTTTCACATAAGAAAATCTTTGTGTTTGACAAAATTGCTTACTTTGTCATCCTTAACATTCAGAGAGTTAAGAGCTAATGAATTGTCAATAGACTTTATTGAAAAGTTAAATAGAATGAAATTGATTACAATTGCAGAAATGTTTTTTTTTGGCGGAACTATATCCATTTTTATTATTTAACTGAAATAGATTAGAACTTCCTAACTATCATTTGAGAGGGTGGTGTTAGGCAGTCGACAACCAACGTAAAACTTTATCTAATTTCTATGACATGGGTCAACTATGAAATAATGTGAATGTTAGGTCGTTGTCTGGAAGTAACATGTTGTATGGCTCGAGTACATTGTCAAAAGAGCAAGGGTCACTACATCACCGTCTAGATGCAGTGAAAAATAAGCAAGGGTTCCCATATTTTTGTGAACGGGTGTGGGTAAATAAGTTAGTTCATGAGAGTAGAATTCATTTTGGATAATGGAATATAGACACGTTTAATGGAAACTCTATGGAAATAGTGGACATTATGGTTATGAGGAACATCAATTTTATGTGCCTAGAAGAAACTAAGTGGACAGGTGAAAAAGCGAAACACTTAGACAACTCGGGATTTAAGCTTTGGTACACTGGAAAGTTAGATCGAGAAATAAGGTGAGAATTATTGTGGACAAGGAGTGGAAGAAGGATATTATGGATGTGAAAAGAGTGGGAGATCGAATCATAACCTTGAAAGTTATAGTGGAACAATATACATTTAATGTTATTAGTACCTATGCACCTCAGGTTGGGTTATCAGAACACCTTAATGTAAAAGTTTAGGAGTATTTAGAAGACTTACTTCAGGATATACCCTAAGGAGATAAGCGTTTTCTATGAGGAGATCTAAATGGACATCTAGGGTGCATAACAAGAGGTTTTGAGAGCACGCGTGAGGGTATGATCTAGAGGAGGTGAATGCGGAAGGTAAATCTGTATTAGAGTTTTTTTTCTTTCGATTTTCGATCTTACTATAGTAAATATGTGGTTTAGGAAAATAAATGAACATCTTATCACATATAAAAGTGGGGTAACATGGTCTCATATAGATTTTTTTCTTATCAGGAAGTCGGATAGGATATTTATTTGGACTGTAAAGTTATTTTGAGAGAGAGCTTGACTACCCAACGTAGAATATTGGTTATGGATGTAATAATAAAGGGGAGAGCAAAGAGAAGAAGTCACATGGGAGCGCCACAGATCAAGTGGTGGCATTTGAAGAGTGAAAAACAAGAAAGTTCCCAACACAAGATCTTGGAGGGAGGGTTTGGACAACCATAAGAAAGTGCAAATGATATGTGGAATAAGATGGCTAAGAGATTAAAAAAGTGGCTAAAGAGACATTGAAAGAATCAAAAGGTTTTGCACCTAGGGGTAAAAATTGTGGTGGTTGAATGAAAGTGTTAAGAGTAAAGTTAGAGTTAAAAAAGATTGTTTTAAAGAATGGTCTAGGTGTAAAAATGTCAAAATTTGAGAAAAGTATAAGAAAGCTAAGAACGAGACCAAGAAGGTGGTGAATGAAGCAAGAACCCAAGCCTTTGACAGATTATACCAATATTTAGGAACCAATGAGGGAGAAAAATCTATATAAAGGCTAACTAAGGAAAGAGAAAGAAATACAAGAGATTTAGATCAAGTGAAATGTGTTAATGATGAAAAAGACAAAAAATTTGTTTAGGAAAAAGATATAAAGAATAAATGGAAGACATATTTCTAAAATTTATTTAATGAAGGATATGATATCTCATCGGACTCTAACAGACTCAGCATTATAGAAGATGGTCGAAACTATAATTACTATTGTCGGATTCAAAAACAAGAGCTAAAGGAAACACTAAAAAGGATTAGTAAGAGTAAGGCGGTTGAGTCAGACAATATACCTATTGAAGTATGGAAAATTCTTGGAGAGAGAGAGAGAGAGGTATTGAGTGGCTCATCAAACTTTTTAATGAAATTATGAGGTCAAATAAAATTTTGGAGGAATGGAGAAGAAGCATTTTAGTTCCAATATATAAGAACAAAGGGGATATACAAAATTGTGAAAGTTATAGAGAGATTGAACTTATGAGTCATATCATGAAGTTATGGGAAAAAGTGATTGAATAGAGACTAAGAAAAGAGACTCAAGTCACTAAGAATAAATTTGGTTTTATGCCTGAAAGGTTGACCGTGGAAGCGATTTGTCTGCTACAATGTATGATGGAGCAGTATCGAATGTACTAATAAGAAATGTACTTAATTTTTATTGACATGGAGAAGGAATATGATGGAGTGCCTAGAGATATTTTATGGAAATCCCTGGAGAAGAAATGGGTTATAATTGCATATATTCCAACTATTCAAGATATGAACAAAGGGGTATCGACTAGGGTGTAGACACAAGGTAGAGAGACATGCGATTTCCTCCATTACAATAGGTTTGTATCAAATTTTAACCCTAAGCCCCTATCTTTTTACCTTAATTTTGGATGTACTCACGGAACACATCCAAGAGATAGCACCAAGATGCATAACTTTTTGCAAATGATATAGTCCTACTTGGAGAGTCGAAGAAGGATTTAATTGAGAGGTTGGAGACTTAGAGACGAGCTTTAGAAACACATGGTTTTCGCATAAGAAAAAGTAATACAAAGTATATGTAATGTAACTTCAGCAAAAGAAGAAGCGTTTCTAACCTAGAGGTGAAAATTGGAGACCATATCATCCCTCAAATCATACAATTTAAATATCTTAGATCTATAATACAAAATGATGGAGAAATAAAAGGGGATGTAAAGATTTGAATTCAAGTTGGGTGGATGAAATGGAAGAGGGCTTCGGGGGTTTCATGTGACGCAAAGTTACCGCTCAAGATGAAGGGAAAATTTTATTGGACTGTGATAAGACCTGTGATGTTGTATGGAACCAACTATTGGGCATTTAAGAATCAACACGAGAATAAAGCAAGTGTAATATAGATGATGATGTTGTGCTGAATGTACGGTAAGACTAGAAAGGGTATGATTAGGAATAAAAATATTAGAAAGAGTGTTGGGGTAACACCTATAGTAGAGAAGATGGTGGAAAAAGACTTAGGTGGTTTGGGAATCTAGATATAAGACATGTATATTATATGGTAAGGAGAGTAGATCAGATGGAGAGAAGTCAAACAATTAGAGAAAGAGGGGGACCTATAAAGACTATAAGAGAAATTATTAAGAAAGATCTCGAGAAGCATGGTTCTGGATAAAACATTATGGAAAAACTTGATCCATGTAGGCGATCCCACTTAGTGGGATAAGGCTTGGTTGATTGTTGGTTTTACTTTTTCATAAGTTTCAACATTTATTTGTGTTGTATTCTTTAATTTCATTCATCAATGTTTCATCACATGGAGTTCTCTTTAAAATGTATTTTTTAACTAAACAAATGTTCTTTATGTTAGAGGACTTTTCACTACACCCTAAATCATTACTCACATACCCTGGTAAAAATTCAAAAATACCCCTTTTGCAATGTCTAGATTTTGAAATTCATAAGCACCACTAACACTACAAACCCAATATCAGAACCACGCCAAAGGCAAGTAATAATATGTCTGGATTACAAGTTTAGATACACTACATGGACATTGAAATCCAGACACTGCCATTTAAGTGGTTGACTGACAACCATGGTACAAACATGGTAGACTGACTCAATATGTTTTAGTATATAGAGAGATCCAAATCATTCTGAGTTGCCAGAGAATCACCTCGGGCTACTGAGAAATCATCTTTTGATGGCCATGTATCTTTGGCTCATGATGAAACACCCACAACTTCCTTTCATGCTCCTGATGTTGCTGTACATCTTGTAGTCAAATCTACTTCTTCCGCACCATGTGGTTTTCTTAGAGGTCCAGATGATAAGTCACTGCTTCCACTTCTTAACCAAGTAACTCCAAACACAAGAGAGGGAGTTGAGTTGTGTTGTTTGAAAAATGTTATCTAGTTATTAAAATGTGGTTTATGAAAAATCTTTAAGTTAATTTTATTAGTTAAAAATAGATTGAGCAACAAAATAAAAGAAAGAAAGAAAGAAGATATGAAAAGAAATAAATAAAACATAAATAATATAAAGCAATAGAAAATAAAGAGATAAGGAAGAGAGAACATGAGCTAGAGATTTATACAGGTTCAACCTAACCACTCGGTCTACTCCTGTCCCTAGGAGTTTCCTCTTGAGAGTTTTTCTAAATATGTGAGCTTTTCATAGGTTATAATTATGAACCTTCTTACAACCAAATAAAGATTTTAACTGGCTAATCTCAAAAACAAAATAAGAGATTTTATCAGGTTGATCTCCAAACTAAATGAAACATTTTGATTCGCTAATCTCCAAACCAAATAGAGTTTCTTAATAGGCCAAGCTCACAAACCAAATAGAGATTTTAACGGGTTGATATCAAGAACTAAACATAGATTTTCACTAGTTAATCTTAAGAACCAAACAACAATTTTATTTAATGATATTACAAAAGAGATAACAACCTCTTTAGTAAATTACTATAATTCCACATCACCGTAACAACTCATAGATATTTTTTACTCTCAAAGCACTGAGACTATTTTGGTGAAGAAATAAAAATATGAAGTAGAAGAGAGTATAAATGAGAAAGAATGTTTTAAATTTAATTTTCTATTATACCCACGAAATGAGAAGAAGACTTTTATTTGTAGAATAAAAATTGGATAAAAAGGAAAAAGATCCATGTACTTTTAATGACTTAATCGATTAACCCCATGGTCTAATCGATTAAGAGCTTTAAAAGACCTCAACCTTAATCCCATAATGGAAACCCTATAACGATTATGTGACTTAATTAATTAAGAATATTTCTAATTGGTTAAGGAGTCTTTTTCCTTGCTCTAATTTATTGGACAAAATCCTTAATTGATTAGGCAATGTACATATGCTTCCCAAATGATTAGAAACACTCATGATCAATTCCACGTGCTTTAAGATATTTTACTAATTCTTGAGAGGTTTTAAAACATTTTCAAGTGTGTGTGTTTATAAGAGAGAGAGAGAGAGAGAGAGAGAGAGAGAGAGAGAGAGAGAGAGAGAGAGAGAGAGAGAGAGAGAGAGAGAGAGTTGCCTTAATAGTTCGAGAATTACTATTATACCTATATGATCACTCAAACACAAGGCACAATATAACTTCTTAATATGGGACTTCTTAGACAAACATCGTCATTAGGGTTTACTGGACATGAGATCATCAAAGACTTCATCGAATATCGTTTGACCTTAGGTGTTATCATCATCAAAACCATCATGATTATCTAACACTTGTAGACAATTGTACCTATAAGCACATAGATCTACACCATTTTATGCACACTATACTACTAGGCATAGATGGGAAGGAGAGGTAGCATAACTCTTTAATTACTCTTTTAAACATCTATTTTATACAAATTATATTGTTTGATGTTGATGTTTTTTTTTTTGCAGTACCATGACACACTGAAGTGTATAAACCACACTAGGAAGATAACAAAAGTTGCCCTAGCCAAATGAACCTTGGTTTAAGGATGTATTGGAGCTATCTAATATGAACGACTTTTATAGGACGATATATGGTTATGTTGACTATGGTATTTTGTCCATATTTGTTAAGAGATGACGCACAAAGATGTTGTCGTTGCATTTGCCATTGATGAGATGAGTATCATTCTTTATGATGTATCATATCTCATCCATATTTCGATAACATGAAGATTGTTAGATCACACTACCATTCATAGATTTGAGGCACTTAACATGACAGTAACATAATTAGGAGTTGATACGAGTGAGGCCCAAAAGGATATAGAGGACACCATAGGGTATCATTCTAGATTTTCATTCCTAACAGAAAAATATATTGACTATTTAAAAGAATTTGTAGATGTTGTGGGTGGTCATGCACAAGTTGCCTATAATAGACAATGTGCATTGAAGACATGCTTTATGATTTTGGTTGGCACGAGAATTTTTGTGGACAAAAGTGTGACATATGTAAATATTATCTACCTTAATTACTTCATGGATTTGGAGTGGATTCACGAGTACAGTTGGGGTCATCTTATTTTGTTTACTTGTACTCTAAGTTAGTTGAAGGTAGTAAATGGAAGACGATACAAATGACTGGATGCAACTGTCTATTTTAGGTAATTTATTTACATGTTATTTATTAATTTCATACTACTACTTCTACATCCTTGCTGATATTTTATCTAAACCATTTTAAGACACGGATCCTCCAACATTTCCCAAGTATTGTGATAAGTTATTATTTGTGATATATTTAAGCCCTTACTAGTTAAGTTTATTTTCTTTTTACAAGTAATATTAGGTTGAGTTGAGTAGGTTTTACTGTTTTTAACTTAGTTAGCATGGAGCACACTAGGTGCTCTCTTTTGAGAGTTTTATGTGTTTGTTACTTGTATAGGAGTGCTCTGGTGACAAGTTATGTCACGCCAGGAATGTAGTATCAATGTAAATCACTTCCCAATAGATCTTAGAGTCAGAAGATGTTATCGGGAGTGAAGGATCTAAACATTAGGGAAAATGTGGCATGAGCTTGAAGGTGAAATCACTAGTTGAGTTGGATAAATGAATGGATAAGAACGAACATTACAAGATAAAAACCTACAAAAGCTGCCTAGTGCTGAAATGAACACGCTGTTTGTCCGCCTGTGCAGCAAGTCTGCCACAGGGTATGTTGTCACATGCATGCATTATGTACTACCTATTACTGGTACGAGAGGATAAAAAATTCCCATGATCCAAATTAGTGGATAATCACAAGGTCAATGATCCAATGGATAATCACAAGGCCCATGATCAGATGACTAAAGGAAACCCTAAAAGCTAAGGGGATCTAAAAGGACCACCTTGAAGGAATGAAAGGAGTTTCAAAGTTGATACACTTGAGAAATAACTTAGAAAAATATATCTCGTTTGGAGAACATGAACATTGAACTAGAAGTGAAGAGAATATCTCATCCTTCCTTTCTTGAAAAAGTGTTAAGCCGTCAGGCGTGACATAACTCGCCTCTTGCTGATTAAAGATTGCAAGAAGTAGAAGTGTTATACTTAAGTTAGTATAATTTTTATACTTAGGTTTTAATTTTCTTTTCATTAGTGTTTAGAAATGTTAACTTTAAGAACTTGTGTTGCTATATTTATTTTGCTCACTGTGAGCTAAACTCTTTATGTTGGGAAATGCAAAATTTAATGAAAAGTAGTATTTTGTGTTAGATCGTGTGATCTTAAGTAATGCATTTTATCATGTGATATCATTCCATATATGTGTTTCTTTGTTTAATCACCTTATAAATAGGTAAACACATGTTAATTTTTGAGAGATGTATTAATTAGTGGAACTCATGGTAAATTTGTTTGAAAATAGTATGATATACATATTCACTATATTAGTCACTTTAGACATAAATGACTATAACCATATGGAAAATTAGAAGTTATACAAGATGTGTTTTAATGTTATTGCAAGACCTATATATTTGTTCCCCTAACTTATTGCATATGATTTTGTGTTGTAGACATACACCACTAGATCACTTTTCGTCTTGTCTATCACATCAAATCTCATCATTCATGCACAAATATGAAACTCATTAAATGGATCATTTCGCAACATGTCTCTCACTATTGATTTAACTTCTTTACTATTATTGATCACTACTCAATATGAATACGTCATAACCTACCATTATTGTTATGTTTTACTCATGACTATTCACAAAATTTTATAATGAGAATCAACTTAAGTTTTTACAATCTCTGTGGGGTCAATACTCTTACTTTTACACCACTTACTACTATTTAATTGTGTACACTTGCACATATAAATAACACAACATATTGTCGACTAGGAATATGTTTCTTACTACACTGAAAAGTTACCACGTGTGTATTTGATTAACCCACTCAAAAGGAATATGGTGACTGAGACATATAGACTTGCTCTTTACCGCATTCTGGAGGATGATATTTGTTGTCATTGTACGGAGCGCACCGTCAAACATAACCTATGGAAGTGATATCCTAGTACTCTATATGGATGACTTGTGGGTCTTGACATATGTACCCACATCTACCTGACTGAGTATGATGGCAGTTCGGATATTTGTTGGGTATACCTAGGGACCAAATCGTTATTTTTTTGCTATTGTCCTATGCAAAAATGTTGATGAGATATTCGTCAACTACCATGAGCATCAAGTGCTAGAGGATGTATGTAGTGTGTCAGCTCCACATGCATGGAGTATTGTATATGGATACATCCAATAGTTTTATAGAGTGTCTCATTCTTATATAACACCAGTACCATAAGGAGACCCCTATAGGCCAACTCATTATGAGTTACTAGAAAAGGAACAAGCAAGGGAGGACCATGTCGTGAGTGCTTTGACTATAGTCACCATATTGTTTCACTTAGAAGATATGCCATAGTTAAAAGAGATCTTTAGGAAGACACTTATGAGAGGGTCACTTTGGATGTGATATTATTAGAGGCACGATTTACACGGTCGTATAGTAGGCAAATGAGGATCACATGTGTTAGATATACCCAATAGTTGTATTTTAATTTGTATTTTAATGTAAGCATTTTGAATGACCATGTTATGAATTATGTGTGAATGACTTATGCAAATGAATGATGTATGAATGACTTATGAAAATTCACTTTTTGTTAGAAATGATATTTGGTTTATGAATGAGTTATGAAAATTTACTTTTTTGTTAGAAATGATAGTTGATTTATGAATGACTTATGATTTATGTTATACAAAGCTGACACTATAACTTATATAAACAATATTGTCCTAGAGGTGCATCCAGAGATTAAAATTCGGTTACACACTTCTGTTACAAAATATCCCAGGATGTGTGATAAAGATATTGTGCTAGGGGTGGATCACAAGATTAAAATCTAGATCCATCCTTTGTTATCAAATATACGAGGAAATGTGTCAAACACATTGTCCTAGTGGTGTATGTGAATTCACCCATTTGCTATCACATACTAACAATAATATCCTAATGGTTAGTCTGAAAATTGTAATTCAGATTTATCTGATGCATATTTACCTAATACACATCAAATATAGCCTTAAATTATTGCATTTT
The DNA here is from genome assembly GCF_024323335.1 of Lathyrus oleraceus. Lineage (NCBI taxonomy): Eukaryota > Viridiplantae > Streptophyta > Magnoliopsida > Fabales > Fabaceae > Lathyrus > Lathyrus oleraceus. Next base: position 5,306,851 of record NC_066579.1, on the reverse strand, counting down.
ATGTGCGTTAGGATTTCAATCTACAATCACTGCAAAATAGTAATTTTGAATTTTTATAGGATTTGAGAGTAGTCTATAGAGTGTAGTGAACAATTCTCTTATATTATTGGTTGTTTACTTTAAATTATAGTCCATTTATTTTTGTTTAATAGTTTAATGACTGAAATTCACCTTTAAAAGTGAACAAATGACATGCCGCAAATTTGAATCTGTATCTTGCAACTACAACTAATAATCCATTTCTCTCCGTATTTATAATCTCTTTTTTATTTTTTAACTAATAATTATGCAAAAATATTTAATTACATATGCCACGTCCCATTTATTTATTTTTAATGAATAATATTATGCTCTTAGTAAAGAAACACATGAGCCTTTTGTTTAAAAGATAAAAAACATACTAGACACATTCATTTTATCTTAAAGATAAATAAACGAGACCAATCGGATATTCTTACTATACTACATTTATCTGATTTAACAAGAATATGTGAAATAAATGTATGGTTGTATTAAAAAAAAAAATTCTCTTTCAATATGTTAAATAAATGTATGGTTGTAATAAAAAAAACATTTTCCTATAAAAAAAATACGATATGTTAAGTGTTTTTTACATTAAATTATTAAGAATCTATTTCCCAAAATGACCTTTTTTGTTTTGTACTCTTTCTGGACAGAGTTTGAAAGTTGAAACTCATAAATAAGCACTAGCTACTGGCTAGTGTCCTCACACCGTTCCTAGCAGCTTTAATTCAAAAACTTTCAAAACAAAAACCACATTTTTCTTCTTCTTTTTTGTGCCTCTCTACTTTCTTGAACCTCCTTGTTTTTGCAGTGAAACTTTTCTTTCTCATTATGTGATGCTTCAGATCCTTCAACTTCTCCTGTTCTTGCAAAACACAGTGTTGCCAAGGTGAGTGCTTTTCCAAATTTACTCATTCATTTTCATTTTTCATAGCCCTTTGACTTTGCTAACGTTTTTCACTACAGTTCTTATTGTACATGTGTGGTATAATGATTTTTCTTTTTATATATTTTCCTACTTTTTGTGTTTTTTGAACACACATCCGGAGAATCTTTTTTATGCCAAACAATGTCTCAAATTTCCTTAAATTGTTGTCTTTTTGGGTGTCTTTTGTTTACTTGTTTTTTTTTTTTTTCATTCATTGGTAGTACTAACTAGTAGTAAATGATACATTAAAATTACTAATTATTCCTTTACAATATTTATGATACCTATTAAGTCATGTAACTGATGTAATGATTTAGCAATCACTGATATTATGATTCATTTATTTAATAAAAAAATTTATTTTATTTTTCAAATTCTCCAAGTGCTTCTGATGATTAAAAAATTTCTAACACGTCTAGTGGTATTTGGCGTTGGACTTGATATAGAGGACCCCTGCAACTGCGCGGTCAGGTGGGGGTTAAAATCACTTGATGCTAGAACTGACACCCGAATCAGATTAGTGGGTGCATTGGGCCGGATACTGACGGTCGGAAATTAACTTTTAACAGTGACATAAATTCACAACTTTACTATATGGATCTGAATCTCTTCATTCATAAGTATCTTGTGGGCACTATGGTCCACTGCCACCTTTGCTTCATATAATAATGTAGGGTCTTGATGGTTTTGGTTTCCTAAAAGGGGGAGACAATTCAACAGAGAATGGATCTTCTACCAGCTTATTATTATTTTCTCTTCAGTGAAATCTCATTTGAAAGTGGTTACAGATGTTAAACAAAGATTTAAATTTTATAGAAATGAAAAACAAACAAAAATGTTGGTTTCATGTGGGCTCCAACATTTTACTTTTTCAATTTTTTTCTGGTTGTGATGTTCAGTCTCCTAAAATATTTGAAATGACACAAGATCTTGATTTTGATTTCTTACAATAATTCGAACCTAGCAGAATTCGAACCTGAGACCTAGAGAGCAGCATACTCTGAGGTCCAAGCCTTCGCCGAAAGGCCAACCTCTAAGGTTCATATTTTAAAAATCATCTTAAAGCTCGAGCCGTTGATCTTAATCTACTGGTTCTTATTGATTTACCTCATGGTAATTTGACTGCGGTAAATCTATTTTCCTATTGGAGTTGTACACATGCATACTCCATTATGCAACAACTTGAATGTGTGGTGGGGCTAATGCAATTTATGGGAAAGTGAAAGAGTTACTTATTTTCTAGTACTGTATCAGGGTGCACATATGCATAGGGTCACATAAATTATTTTTTCCTTTAATGGGGTGCTAGGATTAATTTATTTTGACTCCATAGGTTGTTTACATGGTAACTCCATGCAGTCAGTCACATCTGAACTGTCTGAAAAAGAGCGAACCGTTCAAATTTTGGCATCAATATCGATTTTTTTTCATCACTAGTATTTGGTCTATTGAACTGACTAATCCGATTTGGGGATCAGTTTTGACATCAAGTGATTCCAGCCCCCTCCCGATCGCTATTGGACTAGCTAACAATTGGTTAAATATAGTTTTTTTAAAGAATGTAAAAGATTGAGTTTAAAACTTGGACTTATTTACTGCACTTATTCACTTTTAAACAAAGCAAAAGGCACTGCATAAAGTTACCTCTGACACTGCATGCTTTTGCTCTTGAGGGTGGTGGTATTAAAAGCATACTTTTATTGCATGTCATTGTTTTGAACACAGGACCATTGTGATGTGGGACATATCTTTATTCACTTGTGTTTTATTCTTTTGCTCTTCTTGATTTTTCCAAAAGGGTCATCAATGCCTTTCTAGTTTCTAGTGTAAGATAATTCTTGATTTCTTCAGCTTAAATCAATTAGTACCATTACCTTTTTAGTTTATCAGTCACATTTGTAGTGAGTTGGCTTATTTATGAGATAGTGTTGGTTTCAAACTCCATAAATGCACATAGCTATTCATGTTTTTCTTTTGTCTTTCTATCTCTTGCACCTAATTTAAGAGCTTAATTGTCACATTAACTTGAAAAGGGTCCATTTTCTTTATTGTAATGTGTACTGCATCTACATTTTGTCTCAACTCATGTGTGTGCTAGCTATCATAGAGTTTGCTTTATCTTTCATTTTAATTTCGCATATTTGTTAACTTTAACAGGTGAGTGTGTGAGATTCTCTTTTAGCTTACAAAATTCCTTAGAAGTTTTGTTCAATCACTTTCTATCATCAAGTTTATCAAATGCCAAGATCAAGGTATGTATGTTAAACTGTTTTGAAACTCGAAGTGATTCCAAAGATGTTGGTGTGTTTAGTTTTTACATGTGATATTGACTATTGTTGTTCTCGAATAGGGGGTCTGATTTGCCTCAGAGGCAGTCACCGAGAGGTACTACTCATCAGGTTCGAACCTCGAGTTCTGACTCGGATCCGTCGCATCATCGACCGGTTACTGATCGAAGTCCAAAGTTAGGAGACCGGCGTTCTCCGAGAGGTGGTAGTACTCAATCGGAGACGGTAAATCAGAAGAAGCTCGGTACTCGCATTGCGGATTTGGAATCACAGCTTGGTCAGGCACAGCAAGAGTTGAAAAATTTGAAGGATCAGCTATCTTCTGCAGAAGCTGAGAAGAAAAAAGCTGAAGATGAACTTGTGAAGAAAAGTGTTTCAAAGAAAGTTCAAGAATGTAATAATAACCAAGGTGAAACTAAGCTACAAGATGTTGTTAATGTTATACATGATGAGAATCAAGAAGAGACCGACGTGTTTGAAGTTCCGATTGAAAAGTTGGAAATCGAATTCAGAAAGCCTGTAGATCAGTTAAAGAAGGAAACAATATCGGAGTCAGAGAAGCCTTTTGTGAACGAACTGACAATGAAAAACGAAGAAATAGCGTCGTTGAAGTCGAGTTTGTTAGAGAAAACAAAGGAGTTGGAGTCAACGAGTAAGGGAAACGATGATCTGAAGAGTCAACTGAATGAAGCAGTTTCGAAAGTGAAAGCTTATGAAACCAAGGAAGAAGGAACGGCACTGCAGGTGAAGCAATTGAGTGAAGAATTGGAAGCAAGTAAAGGGAATGCAGAGAAACTGAACACGAAGTTGAAAACTGTGGAAGAAGAAAAGGAGTTGTTAGAATCAGAAATGAAGAAGCTAAGAGTGCAGACAGAACAATGGAGAAAAGCAGCAGATGCTGCAGCTGCAGTGCTTGCAGGAGGTTTCGATATGAGTACTGCCGCAAGAGTTCCTGAAAGGTGCGGTTCAATGGATAAGAACTTCGTTGGTGGAACATTCGAGACACCTGGTGTTGGAAGGTATCATGGATATGTAGGTTCTCCCGGTATGAATGATGATTTAGATGACGGTTTCGGAGGTGGAAAAAAGAAGGGTTCTGGTATAAGAATGTTTGGTGATTTATGGAAGAAGAAAGGCCAAAAGTGAGATTTCTGCAACTCTTGGATTCACGGCAGAATCACTGCGTGTCACCGTGATTCTGACGATAACAAAATCACGGTGTTGCGGGGATTCTGTCTAGTATTTTAACTATGGTCATGTTTAGGTGGTAGCAGAAGGTGCAAAAGAAAACAGTTGCTTACTGATATGTGTATGCATTTTTCTGCTATATTGTTTAGTTGTTTCTTTTGTATTATAATGGCCATTAAGTGTGTACTGTTATGTTACTATTGCATGATCAGTGCAAGTTAGTGATGTGAACTTTTGAAAGATGGTTTGTGTAATGGTTTTTTTGTTACTTTTTCAAACCGAGGTGAAGGGTTTTTAAGCAAATTTTATATCTTCATTCCTTTGGAGTAATATCTATAACATGTTCATAGGTTTTTGTTCATTATGTGTTGGTGAGTCCCATGTAGTCTGCAAATGATATAGGAGAAGCTCTAAGAAATCACTTTGAAAGGATAGTTCCTTTTTTTGAATTACTTTATTATGATAGGTGAAATCATGAATATAATACTCAAAAGGTCATAAAGTAACAGTCCAACTTCTTATTTTGATTCTAATGTCATTTTAACAAAATAAAAATAAAAATAATTTTGTATTGCTTTTTCCTGGGCTTTAGCCCCTTTAGTTCCATACACCTTGTAGTTTTCATTTGGGAATTTCTTAACACATCCTATATATTATTAGAATATCACGTGAAAATATTAAAATGTTTTTAAATTTTAGAGATGCATCTTAAAACATTAAATGATCCGGAAATGCATTTTTTTAATATTTTAAAAGTCATACACCATACATTAATTCTGAAAGACATTTGACACGCATATTGTACCGGAGATGCATCATCGGTTATTTAACGGAGATGCATCTCCTTAAAATACCATAACAGTGCATGTTATATTTTGTTTATTCAGATGAAAATTTATAAACGTTATGTACAATGTTATGTGACAAGATTTAAATCATACAGTAGCGGTAAATTCATGACCATCAAGCTATGGATAAACTTGATGTCAATAAAAATCAGAGTCGCCACCACGTTTTTATTGTTTCCAAAGGAAAAAGGAAAAGTACGAAAAAAATCCAAAGAAAAGAAGTTTTCAAATCAAAACTAATAAAATGTCAGAGATTATAGGTAATGAGGTTGGTTACACAAAGGGAAGATGTTAGCACTCAAAGTGTCCTAGGTACTCATAGGGAGCCCTTTTTATGTGTGCATATATGTTTTGGTATAAAAGATATTTGAGAAAAATAGAGTGTGGGGATGAGAAAAAAATTCATTGATTATATTTGTGTTTGACAAGACCTTCAGACTTGTGCCTACGTACCAACATAAAAATGAGGGATGAAAACCTCGTAGTTCGTGGTAAAAATTTCAAATGAGTTGGTGGATTGCCTTTAACAAAAGTTTAATAAGAAAGGGGCACAAAAAGGGGCCAAAAGTTTGAATGGGGTTGTTAGTTCTTTTTGTCTTTTGAAATTTTAAGTCAATATGATTAAGTTTATTTACAAATTTGATTTAAGAAAGAGTTTGAAAATTCAGTGGCATAAGACCAAAGTTTTTAGTTATTAAAACAATGTCTAAGTTTGAAATCACAAGCAAAGAAAGTTTTTGAAAAGGGGGAGAGATTTTGAAAATTTAAGAAGTTGGAGGAGATGAAGAGGCTATCATAAGCACACATTTAAAAGTTAAGAGTTGAAAAGATCTGACTAATGAGATGCAATCCAACAGACAAGAATGTCATATAGAAAATCCACTTTCCCTATGGACTTTGAATCAAGCAATAATCAATAATCAATTAGAAATATCCAGACATCATGAATATTAAGGCATCAAATAAAGATAGCCACATCGAAGCAAGCAAATCCCATAGCTAGCAGTCTTCTTTGTCTTCTCATGTATCAGATGAATTATTCCTTGATCAACTCAGAGCAAAGCATCAGACACAAGATCAAAATGAAAATTAAGCACAAAGAAAGAGTAGTAGATGAGTTCAAACAAATCCCAAGGTTTGCATCAGATGAAAGCTCAGTTCATAATAGCTCAGTCTCAAAATGTTGGCATTGGTCAAGTCCTTTTGCATAAGGAATGTTGCATAATCCTAAGTCAAAGAGTTCAGATCAAGCTCAACAGTCCACCAGATGTTTTTTTAAAGGTTTTTGTTGTTATTAGATATTTTAAGGTCCTAAGACCACAAACCAAACCAAAACACACAAAATATATATACAATCATAAAATATGCCTCCAATGAGCAAAGTGAAAATGACATAAACATAAACAAGTTATATGAAATGTAAATGGCAATGAATGATAAATGACTGGAATTTAAATTGTATAAAATAAATGACTTGAAAGTAAAGCAATATTAACAAGAGTTAGTCAAATGTTAGTCAAAGGTTAGTCAAGTGTTAGTGGTGATTTCTTTTAATTGGTTAAGTCATTCTTTGGAGAACACTCAACCATTCATTCACAAGTATGAATCCTTAAACCAAGACATCTTCCATGAGAAGGGCTTCAACTTGGATAATTCAACAAGTATGTCACTAGCTCTCATGAAAGGAAAAAAGGTCAAGTCTCCATACAATGTCATGAAGAATGGGAGACTTACAATCTCACTTACTAGAATGTTATGCCTTTAGGGTCAAATTTAGCTTTATGTTAAGCAATCGGAATTGGACTTATGTAGAAGGCACAACTATCTGAGGTCGGGCAATAAAAATTTAGGTGTTAATGTATGTTAGAGTTTTGTTATGAAGAACCAAACTCCTAAAACATACCACACACTAAAAGAAAATATCAAGAGGGAGGGACCTATCTCAATCATTTTTGTATTGGTTCATCTGACACAAGGTCATTGATAAACCAATTAGCCTTAAGACATTAGAGATTTCCTTGGTCAAATGAGGGAGTGGGGAAGAATAGGGATGAAGATGAAGAGTGATGGGAAAATACAAACACAAATTTGACCAAGGGAGGATTTTCATCAAATCAAAACCATCCATTCATTTTGGGAGATGGAATGTACATTTCATCAATCCCCTAAATTCAATGGTTTTGATCCAACAAAAGTCAAATCAACCTTGACCAAGACCCAAACAGAAAGTCAAACATCACAAGATCATAAAAATGACTCAACATAATTCTTAAACAATTAGACAATTAAAAATCCAATTAAAAGTGAATTAAAATACATTTTAATTTGGTCAAAATCTAAAATTCCTTTAAAACACCAAATAAATGGCCAAGGGATTTATCCTAGGTTAAACAAGGTCAAAGGACCTTAGACAAAAAATTTCACTATTTTTGAAAAGTAAGAAGTATTTTTAAACAATTAAAAATATATACGAAAACATTTAATTCATGAAAAATATCAAAATTAATCCAAAAAATAATTTTAATTCAGAATATGTAAGAGAAAAATATTTAAATATTTTTGGTGAAAGTTCCATATTTTTTGGATTAAAAATGAAATTTCTATGAATAAAATTAACTAAAGCAGTTAAATAAAAATTCAGAAATTAAAAATAAATTGGAAAAAATGGGGCCATCAGATCTCCCTCATTAATTGAGGTGACAAATCTCATGGCCACGTGCGCGCTATTCATGGTGGACTCAAGTCAAAGCAATGTACGCGTGGTAATTCAAACCAAAGGTCAAGATTAGATCATTGGACCAGGATCATATGAATGTAAAGTTGCCAACACACCACCGGAGCTAGGGCTCCGGTCTTCTTCTCCGGTGGACCTCACCAAAGTGGTCCACCTTCAACCACAACCAAAATGAAAAACAAGGGCATGGATTTAAAGAAAAAATGCTCAGGAGCTTGAATTTGGCCTCAATTTGCTTCAATTCCAAGTATATAAAAAGATATAGGGATTTAAATTTTGAGGATCTTGAACTGAGTTGCTTCGATTTGACCTCAAAGCATGCCTACATTGGTAGGACTTCAGTCAACCAAAAATCAAAGAGAATAGTGAAGAATTGAGAGAGAATCGAAGAGATAAAGTTTCTAAAAAATCACCTTTGAGGGAGCTTGAATCTGACTTGATCTTGCTTCCAATTGGCCTTGGCTTGACTTCAAATGCTTGCAGGAAGTGAATTGAATCAAGGAAGAGCTTGGATTCTTGGAGTTTTAACTTCAAAATAGAAGTGAAATTGAAACTCGATTTTCAATTGAAAACCTTCAAGTTTATCCTCTAATGGTGAGGGTTATGGTTGCAGGATCAAAGCTTGGACAAGGTGTCCCCAATTCTGAGCAAGAGGGGTTGTATTTCTAGGCTATGCACTTGCTTTCTACACACTTCCATCAAAATGCCAAAAATAGTAATCTCACTTACATGGATGCATTGGCGTGTGATAGACCCATCAAATGATGTCAGATAATCTCAAGTTTCTACCTTTTTCTTTGAACACTGTTTTAAATTATTATGTCTTTATTTATGCTCTATTTTTCTACCATTGTTATAATCTCAAGTTTTTACCTTTTTCTTTGAACACTGTTTTAAATTATTATGTCTTTATTTAATTCAGAAATCCAAAATTGTTTATTTATTTCTGCAATTATGTCCGACTAAATTTCTAGAGCCCGGGATGTGAGGACCGTCGTTCCGACGGGACTCGGTAAATTGTTATGGCATAAAAATTCAACCTTTGATATTTTTCTGGTTCTGGTTTTTAAGATTTATTATTCAATTTTTTTTACATGAAAGTGAAAACGTTTAATACCGGTAAATAACACGACAGTGTAGATCGATAAATTTTCTACATTTGCGATTTCAAAACAATCCAGTACCGATCAACAACACGACAGTGTGAGATCGGTACCCGACCAATAAAAATCGGATCTTTAATTTCTAAAAATAAAGACAATGCTTTAGACATTAATTAGGACTTAATAGTTTTTAAAAAGTAGTTCGAAAGTTGTAAGCATGGAGCGACAACATGACATTTATGGTTCCGAAGTATAACACGAGTCAATAGCGCGATGGTGTGAATTTAGTGTTTTTAAACTATTATTTTCTCCCGAACGTATTTTAAACATAACAAATGCCAAAGATTTATTGAATCTCAAAGGTACACTTGAAATCACATTCCGGTCTCTCTTATCTGATTATTTTCCGAGATCTATTTTATTCTTAATTTTAGTTTTCCCATATTTTATTATTTTATAGCCTTGGATAAACATAACATCAATAGATAACGATAAATATTGATTATTAGTCTATGTGGGTTCAATATCTTTTAAAACTACAATTGATTATGTACACTTGCGGAATAGCTCCATCACATGGTCGGGCTATAAAATGATTGGTGTGACGAAGGAAAATTTCAAGTTTTTTGTATGTTTAGATCACATGTCATTGTAGCATGTTCCAATATTCGCCAAAGCGTTTTTGTGCATTTGTCTGACATTTACAAGGTTGTAAATCTATTCGTTGCTTACAAGGAATGCTTACTAGCGGTACCTAACAATGAATATCACCTATTTATTAGGGAGATATAATTTTCTATAGTAAAAAGATGCCAAAGAACAAGAAAGGTCGCTGGAACAACACTCAAATAAGAACAAAAATGGACACAACTGATAAACTATAAAGAAAATACAGATTGTAGCGTCTTATCAATCATAAAAAAAATCTTATCACAATATTGAAATCAGTTTTAATTTAATATATCTATTATTTAGAGAACTCATTTTATTGATACATTACTTATAAAATATATATTAATTAAAACTTCCGATTACAACACAACAAAGTATCCATACTAACCAAAAAAAAAAAAAAAAAAACCTCAAATTAGTAATACGGTTTAATCACCTAATAAATCGCAAAAACTAATACAATTTCTTCTATATCTTTACTATGTTGCATAACATAGGAGCGACATCTATGTCATTTTTAACAACCTCGTAATCTATTGTATTTGTTTGGATTAAATCACTATCTCAACTACAATCACAACAACAATAAATAATACCACACAATTCTACTTCTAAGAAGCATTATGGATCATTGTTAGAATTTCAAACCATTTTTAAGCATCGGTCGGTCAATCATGAATCATATGTGACACTTTCCACAAACCGTGACACCATGATATGCCTACAAACACTAAAAAAAATAGTATCATATTTCATTAAAAAAATAAAAATAAAAAGCCATGGACACAACTCATACACCTACGTTAGTTTGATAAGTATACAATCTTGTAGTAATCGAGAGGTTGGTTTTTCCAAGAACTTGGATTTCGGTCCTAGATTCCTAATCATTGATCACCACAATACTCTATCTCTTCACTCCAACCAAATGTGTTGAAGAAATTGAACATGTCATCATCTTGGAACTCTTGTGTTAAGTCTCTCTCTTCTTACGCGGTTTGTTTTGGGCCTAGAATGCCCACGGTTTTGATATTCCACTCAAAGATCAAAGAATGGTCCCTAAAGGATATGAGCCCACAAAATGTTCTGATCAATACCATGTGCTACTACTATCACCACTCTGTATTTTTTTTTAGTACTTATTCAAATTTTGGGATATCTCATAGCTCAAATGTTGGTACTATATCTTTCACAATTTTCTTCGTCATTATACGTGGAAAAATAAGGAATTTCGGATTCAAGGTCTAACTCTTACGTACGTCTATGCAGTAATATCTATTTAACTCGTTCGTTGAATTATATATACACTAAATTTAGAGTTAATGTAAATTATGCATACGTAAAGTTAGTCTTTTTATGTATAAAATTTTGTTTAAAAAATTGTTAATATTATTCACAAAAACATGTTAGATTTGGCACTAATATTTTTTTATAAATTTAAAAGTTATACTTAATAATCCGAATTCACAAACTCGTAATAATAGATTATTTATCTTTAATATAAATTGTGATTAATAGATATTAAAATGTCATACATTTTATTTGTGAGAAATAGTGCAATAGAAGCATAACATAACATAATAATCAATTAACAAAAACTTAAAAGAACCACTAAAAAAAATTATTAGAAAAATACTAGACCCAAATCAATCACATGGTACATATTTAACACAAACATATGAAATATTTCATATACTTAGAAAAGTACTTACATGAGTGTTGATGCAAAAGGGGAATAAATACTATCATATCTATATGACACCTCATAATTAATAAATGTAACCTTAAAGTACCATAAAGAAAAATACATAAAAAAAAACTTATCATAGTTATACTACATACAACTCTATCTTAACAAACATTGTATTTTGAAGTTGATTTTGATTGAATTATAGATATATATTGTATCCCCATTTCTATTGACAATTGAACAACACTATGATCCTCCAATATTAAGTGGCAGCAATCCTTTCATAATTTCCAAGCCTATTATCAGCCAACCTTGAACCATAAGTTGAACTCTTGTACTCAAACCATGTAAATTCTTTATACAAACTTTCTTTTCCTTT